>NW_024424675.1:43275817-43388637 GCF_017311325.1 Ursus maritimus | reverse complement strand
AGAATGTGAAAATACAATTCTACAAATTAAGGGATTTGTCAACTTTCCCACCCAAGATCACAGTGGAAAAGCCCCTGTTTTCTGTAGACTAGCAGGAATTAAAACGCCACTGGGGCACCTGGCTGGTTCAGTCGGTAGAGCACGTGACTCTTCATCTCGGGGTTGTGAGTTCGAGCCCCATGCTGGGCGTGGACGTTACTTAAATAAAATCTTAAAGAAAAGAGAAGAAGACGCCATTACCTTGAATTGCTTGTTCTCCTCCCGGAGCCTCTGCACTTCCCCCTGCAGCCTCTTACACTCTTCCAGCACCTTCTTAACTTCAGTGTCATCCAAAGAAGAACTCAGAGCTTTAGATACCGTTGGTGTTTCTGTCTTTGATGCAGTTGTGGGTATAATTTTATTTATTTCTACATCATGCTGTTCAGAAATAAATGAAAGCCCAAGTGTCACCAACTATGTAATAAAGGACTTTTTTATGCAAAGTAAAGTAGTTCTCAGCAAACACCACACGTGGTAGCGTTTCATCCACACTGTAAAATGTCACATTCATTTTAAAAATGGATCACTTTATCTAGTATCTTAATAATCTAAAGCAACTGGGCCCCAGAAATTATGGATAAGGGCAAATAATGAAGTGCGGCTGAGACTAATACTTCAAAGGAAGAGAAAAAGGGCTGTGCAGATTGCACTATCAAATTCCTGCCATGCAAAAATTAGCATATCATAATCGTGCAAGCTCAGGAGTTATTAGCCACAAATTACTGTCACCAGGAAGACCTCAACATCCCCAGGACAGGCCCGGACAGGGGAGGTGGGAGGCCAGGGAGGACATTACATAAAGGGCGATTTATTTCACGAATTCAGAACTTCGAAGCTGGGTTAAAGGTGAAACTCGCTCAGTGTCTGCAATATTTCAATCGAGGGAAGCTACACATCCCCCACTTCCCTGCCGAGACACTCATGACAGTCTCTGGAGAGCGACTGGGGAGGAGCCGGTACCAGGGAGGGCATGGAGGTGGGCAGGTGTGCTGGGGATCACTGGCCTGGGGGTTCCACGCAGCAGACTGAAAACAACCAGCTCTCCCTATCGCACTCTCGAGTTCGACCCTCCATCTTCCAGGTGGGAAGAGGGAAGCCCTGCAAAGGGCAAGGCCCCATCTACGAAGCTGATACAGCACAGAGCCAGGAGCAGAGCACAGGTCTCACAGGTTCCTAAACCGACCTTCCCAGGACAAAATGTGCAATGGGAAGAGACAAAATCAACAACAACAAGAAACCCATTACCCATTCAAAGAAATAGGAAAACGATGGCGGTCAGTCGCTGAGCAGGAAGAAAACACTAAGTAGTGGTGGCACAGATCAACGCATTCCTGCAGATCGCTACGGATAACGTTCACAGAATGCGAGCGTTTCAATTTCCCAACTCCAGCTATTAACAGCCAGGGTAGTGGAATATTCTGCAGGGCGTTATCTAATACAATTTAAGCTTTTCTGACTAAGTTGGAGGAAGGTCCAAATCAGCATTTCAGATACAGTCTGCTCTCTTCCACTGGTCACGAGCAAGGGCCATGAGAGGTCTGTCCCTTGGTTTCACGGAGAAAAGCGAGCTGACAGCTTGGAGGCAGCTAGTCTTTCCCTCACCCGCTCCGGCAGCACGGGGGCGGGGGGAGGGGGGACTCCCAATGGGAAGCAGTTCTACCACCATCGCACAATGGGCAATGTCTGGAGACATTTTCGGTTGTCACACGAGAGGGGCGATGACTGGTACCTAGTGAGGAGAGGCCAGGGACGCTGCTGAACACCCTACACGGTTCAAGACAGCCCCCACGGGCAGAGAATGATCCAGCCCCAATGTTAATAATGCTGAGGTTGAGAAACCCTAATGTAAAAACAGGTTTGACTAAAGAGGCAGAAGGGTTAAGCGGGTGGTGAGGTGGTGTTAGGGGAAAAAGCAGACAGGGAGACCTAAGACAGCAGTCTGTGAAACAACAGAACCCGAGAGCTTACCACCTGTCCATCAAGCACCATGATAAACGGCAAATTATTCCCTGTTGTAGACTTACCCACTCTTTATAGCAACCTATAACTTTGCCAAGTCAAAGAAGCTCTTTAGGATTTATGACATTTCAACAGCCAACAGGTTGCACTTTTCAAGAAAAAAAAATTGTTTCAATTAGTTGTCTTTCTGCAAGTCTCTCAAAGGCTGATTTCATGAAGGCCCACTTATTTGTTGACTTGAGCTTTTTTCATCAGACATCAGAAGAAGGAAAATAATTTGCCAACTTAAATCTTGGTTTTGCAGGAGATGGTATGCAAATAAGTATCAGCTTGCAACATTCAATTATTGTTAACTATAAACATACTTACTGGTTTATCATTTTCTGCTGGCAATTCAAACACACATCTAAGTTTTGAATCCATAAGGTCTTCCGGTTTTGCCTCCTTCCACTAAAACAATTTAAATTTAATAATCAGGATATTATAAAGCTGCTGGAAGAATAATTTTCTTCCCATAACTGACAATTTCAAAAAAATATTCTTAATGAGAAAGCCCTGATGTATATCAAATAAAGAACTCACGTCTGCTGAGATTTCAATATTTTTAACATGACAAGATTAAATACACTAGCTTTCCTGAATATTTATCACACTTCACAAATCCCAGTCCTGCTGCCTGATTCCTCCAAGTCAACCAATGCTACTCCTGTTGCTAGTCTGTGGGAAGCACATGGAACAGACACAACCACAGCTGAAGGAAAAGGAACTTTCTAAATTATGTCTAAGTAGTCAAAGGTAACTTTGGCTCTCCTTAGAAAAATAAAAACTTATTTTGTAGGGTCCATCCTTCTTAGAGTAAGTGTATACTACCTGGGAGTGGTTTTAGAAGCACGAGGCCAAGTACCAGTGGAGCACATTTATGAGCAAGCCACTGTCTGGGCTGGCCCCACTCTCTCCAGCCTGCTGGTGGGGACACCCTTCCTGGCTTAATCCATGCTCTGGGATGATATACTCCTGGCTTAATCCTCCTCCTTTGGGTGGTGGAGGGCAGGAATCCCAGGGTATGCTGAGAACTGCAGACCAGCGTAGCAGGAAGGTTACAATACTGGAAAAAAAGAAACTCTCCCACCCTCGCCCCAGGACCATGCAGGAGGCAGCTAGCGCAACACAGGTACCAAGAGCCAAAACTAGGAAACAATCTACGCTGAACAATAGGAACTGACAAATCATGGCAGATCCATTTAGTGGAACAGCATGCCACTCAAATGACACTGAAGAGTACACAGGGCAGATTCACAGAACAGTAAGTGAAGAAGCTACAAACAATATTCTAGTCTACTCCTCTGTACACACACACTAGCGTATGTGTGCCTCTGTGTGTGTGTCAAAAGAGCATCAAGCAAGGATCGTCACTGAACACAAAAACCACCCATGAGACTGCTGGTGAGCAGGACATTCTCCTGATCTCCCAAGTATCTGATTACTCAAGAGTATCACAGATTACTTATTAACCACGAGGGGCAACTGTGCCTTGACACTGGAAAGTTGGCAGTCACCATCTTAACCAAGTAATCCAACTTGGCATCACCAATAGAGGGACAACCCAGTATCAAATGCCTTCTGATATGATGCATACAATGACATCACTTACGGAATATTCTTGCCAAAAAACATTTAACCTGAATTTAATCATGAAGAAATAACTGGACAATCCCAGAACTGGCCTGGACTCAAAAATTCAAAGTCATGAAAAACAAAAAAGGTTGAGGGTATCATCCTCTACTAGAATAAGAACTAACGGCCATTTTGGAGCAACTGGAAAATGCTGCACGTCACAGGTTTCTCTGTTAGATAGCATGACTGTATTAATGTCAACTTTCTCAGCTATGAGGACAGTGCTGTGACTATGTAAGACACCGTCCTCGTTCTGAAGCGTGTAGGAGTGAAGTGTCATGAAGTCCGTGTCTTACAGTCAAGTGTGGTTCAGCATAAAAAAGAAAGTTTATGGGGGCGCCTGGGTGGCACAGCGGTTGAACGTCTGCCTTCAGCTCAGGGCGTGATCCTGGCGTGATGGGATCAAGCCCCACATCAGGCTCCTCTGCTATGAGCCTGCTTCTTCCTCTCCCACTCCCCCTGCTTGTGTTCCCTCTCTCGCTGGCTGTCTCTATCTCTGTCGAATAAATAAATAAATAAAATCTTAAAAAAAAAAAAAAAGAAAGTTTATAACAAAAATGAAGCAAATGTAGCAAAGTGTTAAATGGTGAATCTAGGTAAAGGTTATAGGAATAGTCACTGTATAATTTTTTCTGCTTTCTGTATATCAAAGTACAAAAAAAAAATAGTTTAGCACAAGGCTTTTGATAACAGTGGTTAGGTCTAGTATAAACAAATTACAGGTCACTTTTAGCTTTATTTTTGCTTATTTGTGTATTTCCAAAATTTCCTACAATGCACATTTATATAAAAAAATTTAATAGTTATAAAAATTATCATAAAAAGGAGTGCAATTCACCTTTATTGTCTACGGAGGCCTGGACCACAACGGCACTCAGACACAACGGCTCCAGACCCTGTGCCAGGTGCTCGACACACACAGCACACTGAATCCCACAACAACATGTGAACTAGGTTTTTATCCCCCTTTTACAGGTGACCCAACCCTACAGAGTTAATGAAAACTGCCCAAGGCCACAACGTTAGTATAAGACAGAGCTCGGCCCCACGCCCGAGACGCCCAAGCCCATGCTCTTGTCACTAAGCCATGCAGCAAAAGCCAAGCAGAACACATTCTCGGATACTTCAAATTCTGTATTTGCCATACATTTCCTTGCTCACACAAATTAACATGAAGTGACACATTATGTTCTGAGAAATAAAGGACAAATGCCTCAATAATCATTCTTATGAAAGGGGAAGGCTGCCTTCTATCACTCATCTCTCAAACCTCAAAATACCTGGCTTACCCTCATTTCCTGCCCCAAACTTGAACATCAGCAAAGATGGTCATTTATGCTTTTCCAAGACTAACAGAAAAGGCTGAGTGGTGACACTGGGATGTGAAGAGAAGCTATGCATAGAAAGCCCTTCGCATAAAACTTTTGAAAGAGAAAAACCATAGTGCTTCGTGAGCCACGGCTGACTGTCAGCAGGCACTCCTCGGGGGACCGGTCTCCCAGCCTGGGCTGTCAAGCTGGAGAGTGATGCGGGTGTTGAGGGAGCCCTGCTTCTTTTTCCCATCTGTGAGCACAAGGACTGACCAGTCTGTCCTAGCTAGGGCTGTGCACGGTAAGGGTTATCTGTACATTGTGATTCCCACAGACACCAGAATGCCCGCTGATTTAGTCAAATGTAGAAAAAGCTTATTTCAAGGAGAATTTCCATTATAACCTTTTCCCAGAAAAACCAGTAATATAATATCACTTATACATTTTATAGAAACAAAGTTATCTTATTTTTACCAAAATCAGAGACAGAGTTAAACATGTATTAAGCAGGAAAAAAAAATGAGGGAAACTAGGGAGGAGGAAAAAAGTCATGCTTACCAGAACCAACAGAAAAACAAACCCTCAAGCACCGGAGGACATTTAAGTATTCCACTCTCTCACATCCCTCTGGGCTCTTGGGGAGGGGGTGCAGGGAGACATGGTAAGAGACATTCCCTAGACTGGGAAGCACCCTTTCCTATGGGGGATGGATGGGGGGTACAAAGGAAAGGAATCCTCAAACCATTCAAGACACAGTCCATCAGAACAAGGAACTGCTGAAGCAAACTGAGATATAAAAGTCAGAAAAGAACAGTATTCTGTAGTTACATAAAATGTTAAAATCAAAGTCTGAGAAAAACCATAAAGGTAGTCAAAGTACAAACCTCCTTGAGAACACCATTCCCCTTTAAAAACAATGTTGACACATTTTGTAATGCATGCACCCAAAATTCTGTACCTAATCATTTTTTTTTAATTACTAAAAAAAAGTAAGAAGCATTCAGTACTTACTACTGCTTCCATATCAGAAGTGTCAGTCGGAGCAAACATAGACTGAACCATAAACTTGTGTTTACTTTTCTCATTGGGGTCATAATCGAAAGGCTGTAACATCACTAAGAAAGAAAATATTTCATTAGGAGGGTCAGAGCTTGGTTACCAGCAGCCATTTGTCAGGTTCAAACTTGCATCTCGGTTGTACAGCAGTTTACCAGGATTCTCATCTGAGTCTTACAATGGCCCAGGTGAGGCCAGCAGGGCAAGGGGCCCAGCATCTTCTCTGCTTTTCAGGTCTCAAATGTGAGATCCTGAGAAGCTGGGGGACTTGCCTAAAGTCAAACAGCGGATAGTGGCAGAGCTGGGACTTGCGCTTAGGATTCAGGTCTTCGGATTCCTAGCCCCCGGATCTTTCACGACCGCCCACCTGACACAGAGGTCGGCTACGGGCCCTACAGACGAGGCAAACCAGGCGCAAATACTGTATGCCATTTTGCTCAAGACAACAGAGCAAAATCTTCAGAAAGTAAACTAGAATAATCCAAGACAAGTGACGGTTTCATTTTAGCTTTTCTCTGTCCATTTCCCATATCAAGGTAGTCAAGTATTGCTTCAGATACAATTGTGCCCATGCAATGTTAGGAAATTGTCACAACCAGCACACTCACAGCATGGGGAAAACACCACCCGCGTACAAGCCCACCTTTCCTCCCCAAGAACCTGGAGGAATCGCACATAAAGGCTCTCTCGGACAGGTCACGCCCCCTGCACTGAGACGATGCCTCCCCATTCCTACTGGCTTCCTTAGAACCCATCACACTTGTGAAATGGCGGCTGCTTTAAAATACACTATCTGCTGTAAGGCTCTGGCTAAACCACACATCTGGTTAAGTTCCGTGACAACACCTTTCTCACACTCTGGAAAAGCCTCCTATAGCCCTGACCATGAGAAGCACGAAAACGGACTCGGCATCTCCCAGGAGCCAGACACCCACTGTACGTTAGGTCTATTATTACCTCATTTAAACTTTTAAGAGGTAGGCTCTGCTGTGGAGGTTATTTTAATGCCTGTTTTCAAGTGAACAAACTGGAGCACAGAAAGCTTAACTAAGCTGCGAGGTCACACCACGAAGCAGGAGGTGCTCAACTGCAGGTGGCCCACCACGAGGGACGCACTCCCTGTCCTCTACCAGTTGGAGTGCCGTCCTTCTCCACCAGCACCTTTCCCGCAGGGCACTCAATCAGGGTTCCATCTTACGGCTTCCTCTAAAGCCTCACCGTCAACCACGCCCTGCGGAGGATAAAGGGCACGTGTCCTAAACCTTAGTTTGTCCTAAACCCTAGTTCACAAATGAAGACTCGGGCTACACAAAGTGAAGTGACTTGCTCAAAGTTACAGTGTCAGGAAGCAGCAAAACTTCAACAAAGAGCCAACTGCAACCCAGCACCCCTTCTGCCACACTGGGTCACTCCAGCAGGAGACAGATTCACATGCTGTGAATTCACATGCCCCATCACATCCTATAAAAGCAAACATGATAGGGAACAGAAATGCAAATATCCCTGCCATCCATCTTGGGGATGCAGAGTTCCCCCAACCTTGTGGACAGAGAAAGTCTACTGAAATCTAACAACACAACAGATTTCCATGTCTCAGCATACGCAGTCACCCAGGCAGTTCTGCTGCCGACATCACCCACCTGAGGTGCTCTCAGCTACAGGGGACATTACTGGGAGACTTCTTCAGGACAAAAATCAGTAAATCTACAAATCTTTCTTAAATTCGGGGCTTATATGGGGCACCTGGGTAGCTCAGTCGGTTGAGCGTCCAACTCTTGATTCAGCTCAGGTCATGATCTCAGGGTTGTCAGATGGGGCTCCGTGCTCACGGCTTCTCTCTCCCTCTTTCCCTCCCCCCCACCAAGCACGAGAGCACTCTCTAAAATAAATAAATAAATCTTTAAAAAGAAAAAATTCAGGGCTTATACACACACGACATCAAGTCTAGGTACCAACAGAGATATTCTGAGTACCCAAAATCCAAAGTGTGACCGTCAGCAAAGAGAACAAAAGGTCACTGAAAATCCAAGGCCACCACCTGGAGCTTTACTCTCGCAGACATAGAGGCGCACAGTTCCCTCCCAAAAAAGCAGTTCTTGCTGGTGGCTTTGGACCTGGAATGCAACTATGGCCCCTTCTGGCACCACCAAGTTGGCAAGAGCTCTTCTGTGGACAGACCTGAGGCACTGTTACACACATGGGCTTGACACTTCACCTTGGGAACAAATGAGCAGACTAGCAGGTCAGCCCCACAGACTCTTCTTCTGAAAGCTAAACTCCCATCATGCTTTCTCCACTTCCAGGAATGCAACACTGAGAATACACATAATAAACTAGGGGGCCAATGCCTTCACATATACTATGATCTTTCTTGGACAGGGCCTGCCAACCTTTTTTGAAGTTGGGTCACAGTGTTCAAACTACTGTCTGATTAATGTTCATTTTTTTCTAAAGATTTTATTTATTTATTTGAGAGTGAGAGAGCAAGCATGGGGGGGGGAGCGGAGAAGGAGAAGCAGATTCCCACCGAGGAGGCAGCCAGACACAGGGCCCAATACCAGGACCCCAGGATCAGACCTGAGCCGAAGGCAGACGCCCAACCAACTGAGCCACCCAGGTGCCCCTGGATTAATGTTCATTTTCTAAAAACTAATGTGAATTGGGTTTTGAGAATTTCACATTTCACTTGGCTATGACAAAATCATGCCCTGGTATTTTTTTAGTATGGGGAAGAGATAACTTTGTCCTAGACTACACTCAGATTTCCAGCAGCACACGAGCTCTAGGAGCAAAAACTGCCTCATCCTTGCGATTTTATTTTCCCAGCCCTGAAAGGCCCCCTATATAGTTCACCACCATGGAGAGCTATGAGGCTGAACCTCATAGCTGAATTATCTGCAAAGAGCCCCCAGTGCTCAGGAGATGACAGTAACCAGAAGACACTGCTAATTTTCAGAGCTGGCTCTTAGCTCAAACTACACTGGGTCACACACAGACAACCAACAGGTCCAGAGTGCCTAAGTCCCCTCCACCCGCAAACAGCCTCAGAAAGATCTGCTGTTCCCTTTGCATCTTTCCTCTCCCCCTTCCTTGAAGCAGTGCAAGTGAGAAAAAGGAGTCAAGAAACCTTCCTGTGGATTCCTGGCATGCACTAAGGCAAAACTGACCCTTTTCATCTCTCCACCCGACCCGAGTCCCCCAGTCCCTGGTACCTTCACAATGTCCCAGGAAGGAAAGGAAAAGGACCCCGCCGGTACCTACTATGTACTAGGAACCACAGAAGGACGATTCCATTGAACCTCCCATCCAGTCCTCACAATGAGCCGCCAGAGAAGCCCAGTCTCAGTGGCCTCACTCCGCTCCCATGGCCAATATATGAAAAGACGGAGCCAGAGCTCCACACTGGCTTTGCTTCCAGAGTCATGTTCCACACCCAGGTTCTCAAAGCACTCTCCGCAGACCCCAAGGGTCCCCCCATGAAGTGATCCGTAAAGTCAACAGCGTGGGCAGGGTAACACCAAGACACTGTGTCCCTCTGCCAGTGCCGAGCTCTGCAGTGATGGCTGGAGCAAAGCGAAGAGTAAATGAGCAGCGCCTCAGCACGGGCCTGGCAGCGGCTCCCACATGGCAGGGTCTCTGCGTCAGGCACCGCCACACACTTGCAGCTTTTTTTTAAAAAGCCGTTTTCACTTAATAATATCCTGGAGGAAGCAATAAAAAGGATTCATTTTACTAAACTTCAACCCTTGACAACACATTTTAACACTCTGTATGAGGCAATGCACGGACACGTGATGCGCTCTGCTGTCTTGGGAAAAGCGACTGTACCATGCTTAGAACGTGAGCTGAACTAGAAGCTTTCTCATGGAACACCAGTTACTAGAAAGAGCAATCGACAGAAAATCAAGGGTTATGCAGACCTGGGTATAAGGCAGATACCTGCTCAAAAATGAATGAACTGTGCCTGTCACTTGAAGGAAACAACTTAGAGTAGTTGTTGCCAGTGATAAAATCCAAGCTTCATACCAAAAGGAGACTCCTGGAAAACATCTGACATCAAGAGCTCAGTTTCCCAAATACTTGAAGACTTTTGATGAGATCAGTGGTTTTTTTGATACTGTGTCATGAAATACGTCAACATTTGGAAGATCTGCATAGCTCAGCTAACATACAGTATTACAAAACCCATTCAAAGTGCAAAAGAGACCAATGCATTTTGAAACAAAGTTCAAATAATTCACTATCATGGTTTCAAGACTCCACATGGTACTAAACTTTAAGAGAAGTGCCACCTGTCAAGTTCTGGTGTCCACAATTATCCGAAAAGGCTACTGAAAACACTCTTCCCTTTCCCAACCACGTATGTGTGGCAAAAATGGTCTCCCTTCATATACATTCATCAAAACGACACACTGTAACAGACTAAATAAGTGCAAACGCAGCACATGAGAATCCAGCCTGTCTTCTATTAAGCCAAACAATAAAGAGATTTGCAAAACATGTCAAATAATGCCAGTCTTCTCACTGAATTTTTTGAAGTTATTTTTCACTAAAAATGTCACAGTCAGCATGTATTTGACTTATTAATATTATCAAGTGAATTAATACTCCTAAATTTCTCAGCTTAACTTACAACACGACAAATATTGATATAACCGCCAAATGTAAAGGCTGTTTGGGTCTACAATTTCGAGGAGTGTAAAGGGGTCTTGAGACCAAAAGACTGAGCCCTGTTACTCTGAACAAGCTGTCTTACATGCCCCTCCAGGAGGAAAATGACCTGGCTAAGTAACTCAAGTGAAGGCATCGGTGGCTTTGTGTAGTGCCTCTTAGGAGAAAGTGCAGTTTAAAAGAGAAAGCAACTGGGGCACCTGGCTGGCTCAGTCGGTGGACGGCGCATGCCACTCTTGATCTCCGGGTTATAAGTTCAAGCCCCATGTTGGGTATAGAGATCACTTAAAAATAAAATCTTTAAATAAATAAAGAAATAAAAGAGAGAGCGACTTCATACAAACCAAGCCGTGAGTTCTAGCATGCACCCAGGCCTCGGGTAGAGACAGCAGCACACACGCAGGCACGCACTCGTATCCACTACAGGAAGGGGTCTGGGGCTCCCTGTGCTCCTCTAATCAAACCACTGGCAGCTGCAGGTGGGTGCTGAGATCCACTGGCACCGCTGGATGTCACAGATGTCATCAGCACAATTCCAGACCTAGAGAGCATCTTACCTACCAAGCTGCCACGGTGTAGATCCGGAAGAACAGCTAGAAGTTCTCACTTACATTCAGACCTTTGAGTTCAACAAGAATGTAAAAACACAAAGAAGTGGGTATTGGCAGCAATCAAATCACCTTACAAGAACAGTGGAGACAGCCAGAGGCTGGGACTTGTGAGATATAAACAAGAATGAGGCTGGCGAGTTGAAAATGTGAAACTGGGAGTGAAAATCGTGGCCTGCTGGTGAACCCCCAGGAAGCTCAGGGTATCAGGTGGATTCGGCCCTTCCCCCATTGCAGCCACCTCCCTCCACTTTCACTTGCAGCAGCAAGTGAAAAAGAAGGTGTTTGCCACTCATCAGCTCTCCTTTCCTTGGAGGCTCCCAACCGGTAAGCAAGAGTGAGGAAGTCAAGAGGCCACCCAGATGCTGAGGGCCTTCATAAACACTCGCTATGCCTCAGGATCCACACCCCGCTTAATACTGCCCCCAACTCAGGCCGGAAAGTTTGTATTTCTCAGCTACCATCATCTCATGTCCAATTCAGTCTGCTACACCCTCTCAGCTGGAACTTCATGAGAACGGGACAGAACAAATGTTGTTAATCGTTTGTTCTTTCAGCTCCGTACATGCAAATTGTGACAGAAATTATGTACTTTTTCCTGTGACAGGCTATAAAAGAGCTTCCCATTAACTTAATTTATTTCACTTGAGTATCAGAGACACTGATGATAAAACCCTCTTAAACGAGCCATCTATCCTACTTTTAAAATGTATCTGCTGAGACTACATGAAAAAGAAGCCGGTTACCAGGAGACCGCTCACCATTCACCAACATTAATGCTTTGTGATACAATGTCTGCTGTGTCACAGACTGCAAAAGTGGGGTCCTGTTAGGAAAGGGCCTTCAGGGGTCATAAAACAGTGGGTCAACAAGATCAGACTTTCTTCCAAAGAGAAGAAATGCTGCATACATGTTACTAAACACACACATACCCCCCTCAGAGAAATGATGACCTCATTAAACGCAGCACAACAGCTTCCTAGGAGAACCCAAGCGAGTCACTCATCACTTTCATCTGCATCATAATGTGAACAGAGCAAATGAATGAAAGTCTCACAAGTAGTACGGCACATGCTTTATTATTTAACCTGAGAATCTTACCTTCGAGTTGTCTCTCTCATTTTACATGGCCACAATCATAGCTCAGGCCTCCACCGACATCTAGATTTCTCCAACTAGGAGCTCTTCCCCCTTCCTCCCAGTGTCTCTCCCATCAAATCACCCTGCGCAGCTCCTATAACCCGTCAATTTAATCTCCCCTACACACCCTATTCACCATCACCACATTCCTCAGATCAAAACCCTCCAATAAAAAAAAAAAAAAACCATTTCCCAAGTAAAAGACAATCAGTTCAACTCTTCCCATATGACATACTTTCCCGGTATGGCCCCATAACAGGCGCACACATGTGCTGACCACACCCCCACTCCCAGGGTGTTCTGTCATTATCAAAGTCTCTTCTTACCATGTTGCTCCTACCTGGCACATCTCCTTTGGTCTTCTTGCCCTACTCACATCTCAATATGCCAACCTTCCAGAACTTAACCCACTAATCCGACTTGGTAACGAGGAGAGTCTCAAGGTTCAGGATGCATCAGAATCACCTGGAGTTCTTGTTAAAACACAGGTGATGGAACCCCACCTCCAGAGTTTCTGATTCAAACAGATCTGGGTTGGACTGAGAATGTGTATTTCTAACACGATACTGATGCTGCCAGCCCAGGGACCACACCTGGGGAATGCATACTCAATATTTCACCCAACACTGTGGCTCCCACCAGAAAGCTATCTCACACCCTCACTCTTCTCTGGGGAACTTATTCTACTAGCCGACACTGTTGACACTAAGATGCCTAAGCTTCTTCCCACATGTTTGCCTTTCTACCCAATTTGACTGAGACCAGGACTTCATGTTTTGATATCTCGCATTTTGGGTACTAGTTTTTCATTGCTTGACAGGGATATACCTTCTTCCCTTCCAACATTCAAAGCACTCCTGAATCATGCTCCCTCTAAAAATCTCCCTGGGGCAGCGCAAAGAGAGGAAGCCTTCTTTCACCCTCAACCATCTGGCTTCCCTTCTGTCCTACCTCCCAGAGCCATTCTCTCCTACCCATGGGTTCAGACCATGGTTTCCAATCTTCCCATCACAACTGTCCCCTCTTTCTCCTTTTTGATCACCTGTATACCACTAAAGGGCTATTCTCCACCAAACTGCATTTAAGGTGTAGTAATGTCGTTCCTGCTTCACTTTTTAAGCTAATCAGAAACAAACCAGTGCTTATCAGCTTAAAAGACCAGTATTACCACAATGAGGTGAAATAATTCTAGCTGAAAGCAAAGCAACTCAGCATTGTAGACTGTGTACCCTTATCGTGAGTAAATTTATTACTTCCTATAGGGTTCTCAAAATGTTGAAACCATAACTGCTTTCCAGGACTCTGCCTATTCAGGGCCCTATGGATGGAACTACGAGTCAAGCAGGTAAATAATTTTATCTACTTATAAATAAGTTAACATTGAATTATCTTTGTGTTCTCTATAGATTTTCCAATTCAGTACAGCCCATCTTAGATCACAAACTCCTTATTGTCTGGTTGACTTACTTGTGCAACGACTCATGCAAGACGGTACCTCAGTGTCACTGGAAGATGAATGTGTCGGATGCAAAGCAATGACCAAGAACAGGCCTCATTCATGCTTTTTATAAATATCTTTTAAAACATACATCTTTTTAAAAACTCCGACATACTTTCCCTTTTCCTATAATACTTTATAATAGAATATAATACAGCCTTTTTCTGATTAACTCTTGGGATTATGAACGCCCACTGTATTCTATCTTAGAAAGACCTACAAGCCACGGCTCTTGGGACGGAGCAACTAGAATACAGAGAACTAAGTAACTCCAGTTCCGAGCTGTTATTTCTGAATCCTCTCTCCTACTCGCTCTTTGTGATATTCCTGTCCATTCCTTCACTGTGGCTACCTCCCAAAGCCCTTTCACTTCATTGTGGCCTGTGATGGGCTGGACACCAGGACAAGGCTAAGAGTGAGTCTAAAGTAAGAGGAGGGGCACCTAGCTGACTCAGTCAGTACAGCATGTGACTCTTGATCTCAGGGTTGTAAGTTCAAGCCCCACACTGGGTGTAGAGATTACTTAAAAATAAAATCTTTTAAAAAAAATTAAAAAATAGGGCACCTGGGTGGTTCAGTTGGTTAAGCGTCTGCTTCGGCTCAGGTCATGATCCCTGGGTCCTGGGACCAAGTCCTGCACTGGGCTCCCTGCTCAGTGAGGAGCCTGCTTCTCCCCCTCCCCCAACTCATGCTCATGCACTTTCTCAAAAATAAATAAATTTTTTTTTTTTAAAGATTTTATTTATTTATTTGACAGAGAGAGAGAGACAGCCAGCAGCCAGCAAGAGAGGGAACACAAGCACCCCTCAAAAATAAATAAAATTTTTTAAAAAAATTTAAAAATTAAAAAAATAAAGAGTTAAACAAGAGTGTCAAGGTGAGGAGCTCAAGTGTTTAAATATGTAAGAAACTGGGGCACCTGGGTGGCTCAGTCGGTTAAGTGTCTGCCTACGGCTCAGGTCACAATCTCAGGGTCCTGGGATCGAGCCCCACATCAGGCTCTCTGCTCAGCTGGGAGTCTGCTTCTCCCTCTCACTCTCCCTCTGTGCCCACTCTCTCTCTCTCTCAAATAAATAAAAATCTTTATAAATAAATAAGCAAGAAACTATAATCAGTGAAAAGAACATAACTCTTGGCTGCTCCAAAGTTGTGCTTAATTTCTGCTCCTCAGTGACTCTGCAGAAAGCTGAAGTTACCGTCCACTAAGTGAGGTGTTCAGTGTACCTGGTGAGTCCTCTTGACCATGATCTTTGAAAATGTAAAGAATAGGGGCGCCTGTGTGGTTCAGTCGGTTAAGCATCTGCCTTCGACTTGGGTCAGGATCCCGGGGTCCTGGGATGGAGCCCTGGGTGGGCATCCTGCTCAGAGGGGGAGTCTGCTTCTCCCTCTGCTTCTGCTCTCTCATTTGCGTGCTCTCGCTCTCAAATAGTTTCAAAAAAAAAAAAAGATTTATTTATTTGAGAGAGAGAGAAGCGGACTCCCTGCTAAGCAGGAAGCCTGACCTGGGGCTCTATCCCAGGCCCCTGGGATCATGACCTGAGCGGAAGGCAGTCACTTAACCAAGTGTGCCACTAAAATCTAGAGAAAGAAAAGAAAAGAAAAGAAAAGAAAGAAAAGAAAAGAAAAGAAAAGAAAAGAAAAAAGAAAGAAAGAAAGAAAGAAAAGAGAGAAAGAAAGAAAGAAAAAAGAAAAGAAAAGAAAAAAGAAAAGAAAAGAAAAGAAAAAGGAAGGAAGGAAGGAAAGAAAAGAAAGAAAAGAAAAATGTAAAGAATAAATAAATAATGTCATACTACTAAAAAAGTGAAACAAAGTATTCTTAAGAAACTTGAATATCACAGTAAACTTTTAAAAAATCTTTAAAAAGGGTAATTAGGCAGAATTTTTATTAATTTCCTTTTGTAAAAAAACAAAATCTCTAATTTATCTGGTGAAAAAGATTAAAGACATCTTTTAGGTATGAATGTGAGTTGTTCTTATCTGAGAAGAATAAACTTGGTTCATGAAAACCATTTATAAAAAGGTTTCGCTTATCAGAGACTTCCAAAGCAAATGATCAAACAAAGAAGAATGTTGCTGTTAAGATGCCCAAACCCCCCAAATTTAGCTCCTGCTATCAGCACTTGACAGATGAATGCCTGGCTTCTTTCTCTAAGGGCAGTGCACTTGTACGCTGGTGCTAATCACCTAAAAGCTGCAGCCCAAGGTTGACTGGTCCAGGGCAGGCAAGCAGCTCCATTAAACTGAGTCAGCAAAATCTTAAAAGGATTAATTATCAATTGCAATACTACCCAATTACATTAATTGACCAATGTTTCCAACCAAGAAGAGTTGCTGATATGCATTCTCTGTCCTCAGGATTTTACTGGAAGAACTTTATGCTTTAACATGTGATTGAAAAGAGTGCTGGAAAGGGCTGTGTGTCAGAAGTGAACACTGCTCCTTAATTCTTTGAATTTTAATTCAAAATACTAATTCAGACACTAGCAGATTTGTGTTTGTTTGTCTTTAATCCATTTTCAATTCCCAGGGTTCACTTAGTAAAATGTATCTGTACCTAAATATTGGTATCTTTAATGACTCTTTCCAATTCCCCCCCCCACAGATAGTTTGCATTTCTAATTTGCTTGGTACAAAGGCAACCAAAGTGCATAACTGAACTGCAAATGGAAGCATGCTTGCTACTTTAGTGAAATTAGAATTCAGTGAAGGTTATAAAAATATTAAACTTAATATCATATTACAGGAAGCATAAGTATTTTTGATGGGCCCATAATTTTACCACTTCACCTGCTGTATCCGCTGGCAAACATGGTTTGGAATATTAATGGAAAACTCCCTCATTATTAAACTGCAGTATTAAAAAAAAAAATCCACAACCACTAACAGCTTACCACAAAGACATTTTCAGAAATTATCTACCTTAAAAATATTTTCCCACCAGACAGTTCAGAAAATAGATTTAATTTTGTAAAGCTAGAACAAATGGGCAGACCCCCACTGCTTCAAACAATTCATTAATTCAAAAAGTTCTATTTTCCTTGCATTTAAATCTCAGGGGGGAAAAAATCCAATCTCCTCTTCTCCGATCTCCATTTAAGTGTAGCTATTTTGCTGAGGTCCAGATTTGAATAATTCAAAACCATCTCCAGTAGATGGTGTGTATAAAGGAGCAAGGGCCAAAACCATGGCATTCTGGGCCAATTAATGCAAACAGAAAGCACTCTGCACCCCCTCACCTACTACATTGCCTCATCCAATAGGCACAGACCACAGAAGGGGCTACTGGAAGGATGAGATGAGATGAGCACCTATATAAAGGACAAAGAAAGGACTCCTATCCTAGACCCAGGTGACCAGACCCCGAACCATCCCCTTGGGCAATCCACACATTTCACCTACAGACACAAAAAATTTAGGTTATGCCTGTTTCCAACCGTTACTTTACCACCTAAGTTTTCAAAACAGAGCTGTTATTTTTTAAGGACTCAATAAGTAATTTGCCACCTTCTGGGGAAAATAACATGATAGGTCGGAGTCTGGACTTTTGATGCACAATGTAAGCTCCCTTGAATATCACGCCCACCTAAAAGCTAAGAAGAGCTTCACAGGGTGTGTCAGAAAGGTATCTGACAGCTACAAAGTCTCCCCTCATCCCCCCCATACAACCCTGATTTGTGTGCCTTCAAAACCTCAGTCCCTCTGGCCAGCTATGTGGGTGGATCTCCTCCTCTCCTTCTCTTTCTTTCCCTCCCTGCCCCTCTCTCTCGAAGAATGATTTATAACCTTCCCTAATAGCTAGCACATCCCAAGGGTTTTCAGAAATGGGAGAGAAATAATGTACTAGGCATGTCCTTTGCGGGTATGCCATGACATTCTGTGTGGTAGACAGGGCAATGCTGGTAGTGTTTTAAGTTGATCTGACGGCCACCTTTTTATAGATTTTATTTGAAAATTCACTAGTGGCAGGGCGCCTGGGTAGCACAGCGGTTAAGCGTCTGCCTTTGGCTCAGGGCGTGATCCCGGCGTTATGGGATCGAGCCCCACATCAGGCTCTTCCGCTATGAGCCTGCTTCTTCCTCTCCCACTCCCCCTGCTTGTGTTCCCTCTCTCGCTGGCTGTCTCTATCTCTGTTGAATAAATAAATAAAATCTTTAAAAAAAAAAAAACAAAAGAAAATTCACTAGTGGCTTTTCACTAGAAAACAAATGCATATCATAGAAAGAAAAAAATACATATTTCATCTTAAAATTAGAAAAAGTCAATTAATAAAATGTATGGAATTAATTCCTAAAAAGGCAATTCAAACATGCACAGTCCACATTCAACAAAAACTAGCCAGTTTTTGTCAAAGCTAGTGGGAAAATAATGCAATACCACTCTGTGCCATGCATTGACACAGCACTGGAAAGTACTCTGTGAGGTAGATACTACTATTCCTTCCATTTTACAAATGAGAAAACTAGAACCTTAGAGACGTTATGGATTGACCAAAAATCAGCCAACAGGTTAAACAGCACAACTAACCTTCCTGTTCAGGTCCCCAGACCTCCAATCTAGCGATCTCTGAGGAGAGACCACCATATGTGGCCATGTGTACACCTGGCCTTTGGACAATCTGCACTGCCTGTCTGCTGGTATCCTTCTGGTCCTGAAGACACTTTCTCTCCCAAAGGAACCTAGAAACTCTACATCTCACCAAGATGTCATCATATAGCTGCATTTTAAGAGGACCCTGGAAAAGCCCAGTGCTTTTTACCTCAAGATATGAATGTCTAATAAATTATACAATGGCCCCTAAGCACACAAAACTGCAGCAAATGGGCGCCAGCCTCCTTTGCCAACTGGAAATGCTGTCCCAGAAACGCAACGGCACCCAGCTTCATCCAGGTGCACCTCAAGCAGTGAGATAAACACACACCAAGTAAAAACAAGGGAGCCCTTTCTCATGTGCAAACATAATCGTGTTTCCTCTAGGAATAAGGCTTGTAGACACATGGGCATTTTATTATTCAATTACTTTCCCACCAAGTACATTACATTTTGAGAACCATAGTACTTTATATTTTATATTCATTTTTAAGTCGAGCCACCCCCTAACACTACTGAGGCAGTTTCATTATCACCGGAGAGCCAGCGAATCAGAGCAAAGCTGGTTTCAAGTAGCAGCTCTGCCACTAATCACCCATGTGACTCTAGATAATCACACCCACTCTCTGTACCTTCCCTTCTCATTTGTAGAAGAAAGGCCGCAACCACAAGATCTTCGGCCTTCCTTAAGTAGGAATTATAAATCAAAACAAACGCCCAGGGTTATTACCTTAAAAAACATTCCAAAAACATTTTTTTAATTTAAAAAAATAAAAATAGAGGCATTTGGGTGGCTCCATCGGTTAAGCATCTGAGTCTTGGTTTCAGCTCAGGTCATCATCTCGGGGTGGTGAGATTGAGCCCCCCATCAGGCTCCGTGCTCAATGCAGAGTCTGCTTCAGATTCTCTCCCCCCCCAGCCCCCGACCCCCAGCTCGCATGCTCTCTAAGAAATAAATAAAATCTTTAAAAAAAAAAATGTCATGATGGGGGGAGAGATGAAATCTTTCTGAAAGAGACATGCACACATCTGTATTTCACACTGGAAAGCACACCTACACTGCACAACTTCCTGTGGAGGCTACTTTATTCAGAAATTATGTTGCTGCCCCCTTACTTACCGTGAAAATTGGTAATTCTCATCCCCTACTGACAACCTTGCTCAAATTTGATATGGGCAAAGAAATCAAGAGGAAAACCAAAGTCAATAAAAGAAGGGAATAAAGATTTCAGCTGTCCCTGATTTCAGCAGAAAAACTGAAACCATATGGATCCAAGGGGTACAGAAACGCCAACACCTCAGACCCCTTCACTTCCTCAGCACGCAGCACTTGAGTCTGGGCTTCCGAGCGACACAGTGATCCACACCTTGGCTGTGTCATTTGCTAGCGTTGTGAGTCTACAGCCACCAGTCTCCTTTCTAGTACACGGCAGGTAATGATGCATTCCTCACAGGCCAAAGAACAGAAATTACAGGAGATAATGTGTGTGCTGGCCCAGCACAAAGGAGACCCTCAATAAAATCTGGCTCTCACCCTCCTGACTTCCTGAATAACAACCCAATTCAAGAGTCCAGATCAGGTCTGGCAGCCTCAGAGAGAAGCACACAGGAGGATAGCTGGTGTGGGAGCACCATAATGAGAGAGACCAATGGATGTGGGGAATAAGAGTTTGCAGAAATGATCAGATAATGAAACACCTTATATCTTTCCAAAGAGGTGAATCATTTTCTTTTAGGTGTCAAATGAATGGCCAAATGCATCACAATCAAAATCTGTCATGGAAAAAGCCAGTCAGGTACCCATTTCAATGAGTAGTAGATTCTAATGTTGCAGAACCCTCTGTGACACAAAGTCCCCTGGTTTTTACAGGATAAACACACACTCCCCCACAGCTCCTCCACAAACACAAGAGACATCTTGGATCCAGAAGTCCTAATGAGCTGAAAGTTTATTCCATTTCTAAAAGACATTTAAACTCAAACCCATCACTTACATCTCCTTAATTCTAAAATCCAATTCTCAATCTGGGCACTTTACCAGCATTTCTTCCAAAGCTGGACTTTGGAAAATATATGCATTCTCAGACAGAAAGGGAAAAACCATCAGACACGCACAAAACTTTTTGCCCTTGGATATATTCCAGTCTCCTCAGTCCTCACCTCCCTGAGCTTTTCACCATCAGTAAAGTGCAGTTACCAATCATTGGGAATGACACGAGCCTAATGTCAGAAACCATTTAGCTTAAATAAGAAAATAACTCCATTTAGCGTTCTCTCACAAAGTAAAATTAAGTTTGTTTAGCCCTTTTTTATTTATTGCCAAAGGGCAGATTTAATTTCAAGGGAGTGAAAATCAAACTCATTCTGAAGTAAGGTCTGAAGTTACCACTTTAATTTTAATTTAACTATTGAGGCGCAGAAGGCTGTAAGCAACAAACCAAAGAGGCATTAATTATGGAAAACCAATAGGTGAGTGGGACCCACTAAGCTTTTCAATCAGAGGGTGGAGTGTTGAGGGAGAAGTCTATTGTCTTATTTTGCTGTACCAAATGCAAATTTTAAGAAATCCTACTGGCTTTAGGGGGACTTTTTAGCCCCCCTCCCCCCGTTGCCCTCCAGTCTCAGGACTTACCAGATACATTAATCGAGGCCCCTGCATCGATGATTCCACTGTTGGGCCTCACGCAGTACCTACGTGGTGCCGTGGTCTTCACTTTAAAACACACATTTCGGTCTGTTGGGTTGCCAAGCTTTAGGTTGGTGGTGACGACATCCGTGAAGGGACCTGTGGAATGAGGCAGAGACTGAATGGAGACCTTGTGAGGAAAGTTTAGAAGACAGACTGATTTATGCTCTGGGGTGGGGAGGGATATGGTATATGGTTAAGGGAAGATTCACGATCCAAAACTAGCTCACTATCACAGGTGGGAGAAAGGAACTGATGGTGCTAACACACTAACAGTAGCATCTGAAATTCACCATGTTCTCACCACACCACCAGGCAATCTAGGTAAGTGTTCTAACATCCAGTCTCTCCTTGAAACCGCACAACTTTACGGTTATTGTTGTTACACCAATAAGAAAACAGAGGCTCAGGCAACCCTCTCAGGTCCCCTCCTTCTTCAGGAGCTTTAAATTATCGCTCAATAAACTTTGCTTTGCTGCCCACCAAAAAAAAAAAAAAAAAAAGCAAAAAAAGGAAAGGAAAGAAAGAAAAAAGAAAGAAAGAAAGAAAGAAAACAGAGGCTTAGGAATCTGTGTTTCTTGTCTAAGTGTTCATGCTAGTTAGTGGCAGGTAGTTAGGATCTGAACCAGGCAGTCTGAATCCAAGGCCAGTTCTTAACCTATGTTAAATACTGATTTCCACAGTAAGATGAACTCTAACAAGGAGAATCTGAAGGACTAAACTTGGGTCCCACAATTATCAAGGGCCGAGTGTGCCAAGGGTAGCAGATATAAGAAAGACTTTGAGATGTTAATTGTCTAAAAACACAGAACCCCCACCCCCCAATATGGTGTTGCTGCCATGGCGTTAACCACAGCAAGTTCAGAGCCCTGATAGGAGGCAGCCCACACCTGAAACGTCACGTTCAGTTCTATAACTATGAAGGCTACTGGGAAGACTGAAACAAAGCTCAGGGCCCTGAGGGTATTTTTTTATTATTATTATTTATTCATTTTCTACTTTATTAGATTTTTTAATTAAAAAAGTAAAACACGCTTCTTAAAACAAGCCAAACAATAAGAGATGTATAAAGAGGAAGTTAATAAGCTTTCCCTTGTCCCCTGAGGTAACTAATATGGGAGATCTTCTCACATCACCCACGCTTATACAAACAGCACACACACACATGTACAGGGAAGGGAACAACAAATGGGATCACACTATTCACGTTACTCTGAAACTTGTCTATTTTCCATTTACCACTCTACCGTGGATACCTGACTACTAGGTTTATTAAGGAGTCAGTGGGAGGGTTGACTACAAGACTTCTTAGGTCCTTTTCAACCTCCTTTCAAATTGACATCTTTTCACCATGTAAATCAATGATACCTTCGTGTTTCCTCCACACAAGCTCTTCACTCCTATATCTACAATTACAAAGAAGTAGGAGGTGGGGTGGGAAGGTCTGTGTGCTCCTATGTTCACAAACCAAGAAATACATAATCCTGGTTCATCTAATCCCTAAGGAAACCCAACAAAGACATTCAAATCTGTGCCCTGAAAAATTTTCAGTGAGACTCTAAACTCCTTAAGATAAGGATGATACGTTATCAGTTTTTGTAACTCCAGAATGCAGAATACCTTCCGTATCTCCAGGCACTGTGCCTGGCATCTAGTAAAGGCCTCAGTGTGTGTGTGTACCTAGACAGATGACAGACAACAGACAGACAGGAAGGCAGGCAAAGATATTTACCAAGGAGGAAACTACTTGGTGGATAAGCACTAGCAAAATTAAAATCTCAGGCTGCTTTCTCTCCTTCAGAAGCGCTCAGGGTATAAAAAAATCAATTTGAGGGGCTCCTGGGTGGCACGGCGGTTAGGCGTCTGCCTTCGGTTCAGGGCGTGATCCCGGCGTTACGGGATCGAGCCCCACATCAGGCTCTTCTGCTATGAGCCTGCTTCTTCCTCTCCCACTCCCCCTGCTTGTGTTCCCTCTCTCGCTGGCTGTCTCTATCTCTGTCAAATAAATAAATAAAATCTTTAAAAAAAAAAAAAATCAATTTGATATGGGCTTAACTTAAATATAAATTAAGAAATCAATAATGATGGAAAAGAAAAAAGGAAAAGGGACTCAGTTCCAAAATCAAATAAACTACAGCCAGTTCTGCCACAAAGCTTAGTTTGAAATCGTGAATTTGTTCCAGTGTGATTGATGTGCATATTAGGGGGACAATCTGAGCATAAAACAAATTTCACATATGCTTATGCATGATTTTGTCTGCAAGAAATGCTGGGTGAACACAGAAAAGTACATCCAGCTGAACCAAGCTGCCTAGAAACACACAAAATACACCCCTACACACACCTCAACCCCTATAAGCTACCTCAGCTCACCTGTGGGTTAGCAACCACACCCACCCACACCCGGTGCCACCACCTGCCCGCCTTCTTCCACCGGAGTGTGACTCGCGAACTACAACTATTCCGATGCCACCTCCACAGACAAGCTGCACATCTTCAAGGTGAAGTGCCACCCACGTTTACTGAAATACGATACTGTATTTCCTACCCATTTAATATGTGTAAAACCATGATTAGGTTCCTGTCTGTGTGTGTGTATGACCAACAAAGTTTTTGAACACTGTGCACTTACCCTCATCTGCCTCTCGTAAGCCCTACAGTGCCCCCGTGCTGTTTTCTGTGGCGTGGTGATTTCCAGGACCGCACAGGTTGTATTATAGCAGAACCAACTGTACTACTGGGTCATCTACTGTTTGAAGTTACTTAAACTAGAATTCATTCTCATTCCATGGGCAATGGCACCTTCAAGAATGACATGCCTAAAGAGAACGTTTCCATTTGATTATGTTTCTTTTTTTTTTTTTTAAGATTTTATTTATTTATTCGACAGAGATAGAGACAGCCAGTGAGAGAGGGAACACAAGCAGGGGGAGTGGGAGAGGAAGAAGCAGGCTCATAGCAGAGGAGCCTGATGTGGGGCTCGATCCCAGAATGCCGGGATCACGCCCTGAGCCGAAGGCAGACGCTTAACCGCTGTGCCACCCAGGCGCCCCTATTTGATTATGTTTCTAATAAGCCCTGCCTTCGGCCCTCTGGGACCAGGCATTTTGTAGGTGCTGCTGTAGCCAGACGTGGGTAGAAGCATCTCTGGCCGTGCATCTCACCTACTGATGCCCATCACAAACCTCCCTCTCCCTCCACTCAAAGTAATCTCACTGAGAACCAAAAGCTTACCCAAGAGGGCAGGTACCCTGTGGCCTAATGTTTTCAGCTACAATGAGGGAGAGCCACACCAGGACAACACTCCAGCCTTGTATCAAGTTTTAGAATGGCATCCAGGGAGAAACAGTATCGCTGGTGCGTTGGTGCAGAGACTGTGTTGGGGTTATGGCGCGGGGGGGGGGGTACTATGGAGGCAGCAGCTCTCTGCAACTCTACCCTTTTCCACAAAGCAGACAATCTGATTTACCCCCCAGTAAGACTGGAGATCACTTCAGCAACAGTAAAAGGAAATAAGAACCACTAAACACAACTCTGATTTTCTGGGGTCAAACACAGCCATTAAACACACACACGCACACACACACACTCACGCGTGCACAAATGGCACACACACCACACATGTACACATTCCCTGACCTTTACAGAAGAACTGCCAATCCCAAGAACTCCACAGAAGCACAGCTCTACCTCAAACAGCTCTATAATGCTGGGGCAAAGGAGAAGAAAATAGACAACTGTGTGTCTATACAAAAACACACCTGAAAAGGGGTGAGCTTTCAAATTATAAAGCCTGGGGGCAGGGGCTGGGAGGGAGGGTACTAACAATTTGATGGTGATTTATAAAACTATCAGGCCTTAAAGTTTTCCAGATATAAACTTAAAGTTATTAGTTTCAATAAAATTCTGTCTCAAGAACATGGAAGTGTCTTCAGATCAGAATACCAAGAATTCAAAATGGCCCACAATCACATCCAAAAAAAAAACAAGCAAAAAAAAAAAAAACAAACAGATTTTCCTAAGGTGGTCTGAAGTATACTGAGCAGAAAATAGGGTTGTTGGCAGGATTTCACTGTGATGAAATTAAGAACATTTATTTGTTTCCAACTCAGTTTGTAGTGTCTCTTCCTCCTTTGCCCCACCTCAAGAGGTTGGGGGTGGGGGTGGGGTGCCTGGGTGGCGCAGTCATTAAGCGTCTGCCTTCGGCTCAGGGCGTGATCCCGGAGTCCTGGGATTGAGCCCCACATCAGGCTCCTCCGCTGGGAGCCTGCCTCTTCCTCTCCCACTCCCCCTGCTTGTGTTCCCTCTCTCGCTGGCTGTCTCTATCTCTGTCAAATAAATAAATAAAATCTTTAAAAAAAAAAAAAAAAAGAAGTTGGGGGTAGGGGTGCACCAAAATTTAAGTACTTGTTTATCCCTTACACTGACCTTTTCTTCTAGGTATTCCACAAAAATAAACTAAATTTAACTGTAAACACTAAGTGGTTTTTGGAAATTCCCCCCAGTTAATTTATTACACAGTAACTTAAATAATGTTTCATATTATGAATCACATAAAAGGTAGTCTAAATTATTAAAAGACAAACAGTATTTGTCGTAAGAAGCAGGATAAATAAATAACCCAGATTTCTCCCTCAACACTCAATCCTGGGCCTTTAAGTATTTGGGATTTCTTGCACTTACATAAGTTTTTATTAGTAAAAATCTAGAGGGAACTATACAAAAAATACATGCAAGTGAACAATATTGTTAAAACAGCGAAGTCTCACGAGTAAAAATCTAGACATTTTGTAAAAACAGGCCAGACCTCTTCTCCCCACCCTGGGCAATGTACTCTAAGAATTTTATTGAAAATAAATTATATTCGATTTGAGTAATTATAGGAAATAAACCATGTTAGTGATCTCCTTTTCCCCTGTATTAATGAATTAGAATATACAAAAACCTCAATAAAAATGATGTAAGGGCTTATGAGCATCATTCAGATTTTTACTCGTCACTTTCATTTCATAAAACTGCCATTTCCATTAAAGCATTATGTAAAAAATGGGATTTTACTATACCAACATGCATATTTATCACCAATGAATTTAAACATTGCTTATAAAGTACAGAGTCAATTTTACAAATGAAATCTCCTTCAAAAGTTAGACTTTTTTCCTCCAAGAAATGAAAAAATGATTTGGTACCTCTAGAACCACAGCACATATATTTAATCATTTTTCTTTCCAATTTTCAATTCCTTATTTCAGATAATGTTTATTCAAAACTAGGAACTAAGGATCTAAAGTGTGAAATGAAGGCCAAAACAATGAAGCAATATGAACTTGGGGGAAATTAGAAATAATCTTTAACATTTTAATTTTTCATCTTCTTAACAATTTGAGTAATAATCTTTATGCCTTGTACTATGCACACTCACTCGTTTGTGAAAATTCTTGAGTTTGTAGATGTTCACGAATAGCAGCACTAACTTGGGTACAGACTCCCTGACATGCTCTAAATGGAATTTAGATAACGCTAAGCACGGTATAAGCTATTTTCTCCACCAAGTCGTGACTTACTGTCATTCTGAAGTGCGTATTTTCAGACAGTAAGATCTGGAACGCACCTGTCTTAGAAAGCAAAGAATACAAAGCCAGCAGAAGGATGTGTTGCACTAAAGGTGAAAGGAGTGGTTAATTTTTCAGTCTTACAAACATGGAGCCTTGGAATTATAAAGTGCTGGTTTAAACGCCAAGGAAAGACAGTCACAATCCACACAATCCAGCAAACTTCTCAACAGTAAGAGGTCAGGTTACAAGTACTAAAAATGTCATCAAAAATGGGTGGATAAACTTATAAGGCAGGAAACACAAGAGCGCTATGTAGAAAAACATATTCCATTAAATCTTTAAACATTTACCAATCTATGCGCAGTGCAAGTATCGTACCTCTTTTCTGTAATTGTTCATTCAGAAACCCAGAGAGAAAAAGACCAACAACAGTCTTCCTTTCAGGAAATGCAAACACCATTTTTACAAAAGAGTTAAGAGCTCAGGTCCCAGTGACTGTAAAAGGTAAGAGGGAAAACTGCCAAGTGAACTCAAAACTCCATCTTGGCCCTGCTCATCTGTGTGACCTCAAGCACATCTTATCACCCCATCTGTAAACAGCAGGACAGAATTTTTTAAGGGGTAGATATATCATTTCATTTTTACTCAGCAATTCAATTTAACCAGAATGAATATAAATACACACACACACACACAACACAAGAAACTATAAGACTCCTAGAACATAACACAGAAGAAAACCTAGACGGCCTTGGATTTGGCAGTGACTTTTCAGAGACAACACCAAAGGTACCATCCATGAAAGAAATAACTGACAAGCTGACTTCATTAAAATGAAAACAGCTGCTCTGCACTGGGCACTGTCAGGAGAATGAGATGACAAGCAGGCCACAGACTGGGACGAAATATTTGCAGAAGTCATATCTGATAAAGCACTGTCATCCAAATAGACAAAAAAACTCTTAAAACTCAGTAAGAAAATGAACAACACAAAAAATGGGCAGAAGATCCTAACAGATACCTCACCAAAGAAGATACACAGATGGAAAATAAGATAAACAAAAAGAAAAAATATACAAATGAAAAGATGTACAACATATGTCATTAGGAAACAGCAAATTAAAATAATAATGAAATCCTGAGATACCAACACATACCAAAAGGGCCCAAATCTACAGCACTAACATCATCAAACACTGGGCAGGACGTGGGGCAGCAGGAGCTCTCATCCCTTCCTGGTGGGAATACAAAATGGCACAGCCACTTTGGAACAGTTCGGCTGTTTCTTAAAACAACAACAACAACAACAACAACAACAACAACAACAACAACAACAACACTACACGTACTCCTGCCTACAATCCAGCAATCAAACACCCTGGTATTCACTAAAAGGAGTCGAAACCTCATGTCCACACAAAAACCTGCACATCTGTGTTCACAGCAGCTTTATTCATAATCGTCAAAACTTGGAAGCAATGAAGATGTCCTTCAGTAAGTGAATGGATAAACTGTTCTCCATCCAGACAATAGAATATTATTCTGCACTAAAATGAGCTATCATAATTCAGACATGGAGGAATCTTAAATGCATATTACTAAGTGAAAGAAGCCAATCTGAAAAGGCTGCATCCCGTATGATTTCAATTACATAACACTCCAGAACAGGCAAAACTACGAAAACTGAAGACAATCAGTGGTTGCCAGGAGTTGGGAGGAGAAAAAGGACTGAATAGGTGGAGTACAGGGGATTGTCGGGGCAGTGAAACTATTCTGTATGATACTACAATGGTGATGCGTGTCATTACATGTATTTATCAAAACCCATAGGATGTACAACACCAAGACTGGACCCTAATGTAGACTACAGGCTTTGGGCGATAATGATGTATCTATGTAGGTTTACCAGTTTTAACAGATGTACCCTCTGGTGCTGGATGTTGATAGTGGGGAAGGCTGTGCACGTGTGGAACCAGGGGTATATGGGAACTCTGTACCTTCTGCTCAATTTTGCTGTGAACTTGAAACTGCTTTAAAATAAAAAGAACTTGGGTTTTTTTGGATTTTTTTAATCAAAAAGGAGGAGAAAAACAGTATTTGGACTTTGTATTAATTAAGTTTTGGTAGCACCCCCAACATTTCTGATACTAAATATTTTGAAATATTTATATATTTTATATGTGTACACATAAATGAATAAAGCGTGTATACACGCACACACATATGTACACATGAAGAAAGATGCTTTGCTTTGCAAAGAAATTGCTTTTCTTCCTTTTTCTGGAGTTCATGAAATTCTGGTGTTATACACATCCTTCCTTTGTAATATGTTTCTAACGTAGCTATAATACTTTGAAACTCAAACTATATGTGTTAGCAAATAACTTATATACCAAATTGATATATAATCTATCAGGTCTCAGCTTTCCAGATATAAACTTAAAGTTATTAGCTCCACAACAGCTTTTTTCACTCTGCATAAAAAGAGCTGTATTACTTTATATTTTTGCAAACACAATTTAGGTACAGTATCTTTCCTCTCTTCAACCCTTCCAAAAAACAACTTACCATATTTCACTTCAACTCTGAAAAGATTACCTTCTGGGAAGGTAATAATCTGTCTCCAGCACCCTAGGACTGATGATGGATTTTGTTAAGAAAATAAAATCATGCTTGAGGTTTCAATACAATAGACTCTGTGCACGGGAAAAGTATATAGGAATGGGAAGAAATGGACACTATGAAATAAAGTCTGTTGGATATCTTACAGATGTCCTTAAAATTTATCCTTTGGCAGTCTATTTCCATTAGAGTATCCTACTGCCTCGTGCTTTCCCTAACCATCTGCAATGCACCAATCCTCACATTTTTTTTCCTTGTTTATGTAAGTCTTCTCCTTCCAAAATAGAAACTCCATGAAAACAGAGACATTTCTGTCCCTCTGGTTCACTACTTATCATCAGCATCTAGAATACTTCCAAACACAAGGCAAAATACTCAGTAAATTTTCTGAATGAATGAATGAATGAATGGCCACACCATGATCCTAGCTATTTTAAGCAATAGTTTTACTCTTCATGCATGCCTCCCCTGTATGCACAACCAGGTTCCAGGTGAATGGATGACCGAGACTTCTACCACCCCCCTCCCCAACACTATCACCCTTTCTACCTTCAGCACAGGATTTCTGTCACCTGACAGCTCGTATGTTCCTCTCCTGACTGCTTCCCACCTAAAGTAAACCTGCATGGGAGAGGAAGCTGTGCCTGTCTGTTCATCACTGGATGCCCTGAGCCTGCAACAGTCAACCAACCAGTAAAGGGGCTCAGTAAGTGTGTACGGCATGAATGAACACCAGACTTCCTCAGAGGCAACTCAACTCTGATCCTGGCATGTTTCTTACAAACAGATGCCTAGTCCATAACTGGGATCTGAAGTCATGATAAAGTCATGCTGTTCATATACAGGTTGAAGGTATTAAAAATGTTCACTTGAGTCAATAACACTTTCATCATTATTATTCTATGATAACTTTGTTTAAAGTCACCCCTCTCTAAAAAAATGAAAAAACGATAGCATAGTAACAGACAGTCAAAGAGGGTGAGCTCTTAAATAACTATGAATTCAAGAGTAAGGACACTGGGAGAAGTTCTGTGTTTTTTTTTTAATCTATTTTCTTGATTGAATTTTTAGCTCACAGTAAATCAATGCTTCAGCAACAAAAATAAAGCTTTGCAACCAATATATTTTTAATGGCCGACATTAGATTCCAATATTTCAACAGAAAACCTAATTGTGTAGCTCTTATTTTGAAATAACCACACATAAAGAACCCTACACAGACACATCCCTTTCCTGAAGAAATCTTAGAATGCAAAGTATTCTCAATTAATAAAGTAACCTCTAAATTAATAAAGTAAATAAAATATCCTCAGGAGACAGACACGTCACACCCATTATTAGAGCAGGAGAAATCAACACCAAGAATACTCACTGATGATACCATCAGAGGCACACCAGCAGCCAACTTGACTGCAACAGACGCTACCAAACTTTCAGGCTGTTTATTCAACTCACTAGTCTCCTAGTTCCTTTGGAGAAGAAAGAAAAGTCAGTTGGCCACCAACTCCATGGGTGGGAAAGCTAGACCACAAGGCACTCTACTGTAGTGTAAGAATTCAATAGATGAAAGTACTGTGGAAGGCCTAAGGTCAAACTCAGGAAAGAGCCGAAAAAGACATACAGCTGGAAACAAGGAACGGCTTAGGAAACTGAAAGCTCTTTGTAGCTTATGTTAACAGATAAGCAATTATTATTCAGACTACACAAAGAACTCTTATTGTGAATAATAAATACGCTACATTCTTATGAAGGAATAATATATAACAACTGAAAAGAATTAACCAGACCTGTATTTGGACAAGAGACAGGTCTCAGAAGCACCCTAAGGGACACTTACGCCGTAACAGCACATGAAGTCATACAACAAACAGTGGAAGAGGGTCACGCTAAACTCCTCTGCAGAGTAAAGAAAAGAGAGGAGCATAAATGGGCAGACATGCCTCCAAATTCTTAGTAAGGTTTACTTATTAAAGAAAGACTTAAAACAAGTATAACAAATTATTAACATTTAGTGATTCTGTATTTGGTTATTTATTACATTATCTGTATTTTTCTGTATTTAAGTGTTTTCCCACATAAAGCTACCTGCAGGTTATGTCAGATCCAGACCATATCTGAGATCATTTTCTTCTTACCCAGAATGCCTTGTATATATAAAAATACTGGAATCCTGAATTGTGGAGTTGTTGAAAACCAATATACCTACATCAACAGCCATTCTTGTGTAATTTATAAAAACCAAGGTTATCATTTAAAAACATATTTAAAGTAGCAGTGGTCTCACTAATTTAAGACAAAAACCCAAACCTAAAATTTTTGACGAAGTCTATTACTAGAACTGTGAAGACTAGAAGGCTTTACCCCTCTAGAAAGAAATACTATGACTACTTTTCTTTTTATTTCCTAAATACAAAAATAGCTAAAAGTACTATATAAGGACTGAAACTGCATAATCCTATCTATACTCAGCACTAAGACTACAGTAGACAGTTGAAGATTATTTTAAGGTAATAGTATGCCTGACTAGTATGAATTTTATTTATCAGTTCTAAAAGTATCTTAGACCATTTAATAAACTGATTTTTTTAATGCACGATCTTTACCCCATTGTAACAAACATCTAGTAATTTTTCTCTCTTTAGAAGACCAAAGTAATCACAAGATTACAGTGAACATGAAAATAAAAAGATAAGTGATATTCCACTCCAAATAAAATTCCACCTAAACAGGACAGTGGCAAAACAAGATTCACTTTTTTCACACAAAGCAAGCAGAGTCAAGATAGACATTATGCCCAAGTGAGGGATATGAGTGGTAAGACAGCAAGGGGGTTCCAATTCCTCATCATTGTAGCTGCGGTTTTAACTTGACTGAGTTATAAATTAACAGCTCAAGTCAAGTGCATAAGGTCAGTATCAGTAGAAGTAAAAACTCCCCCAATGTTCAATCGTTAGTGAAGATGACGGCACGTGGAAAGCTTCCACACCAAAATCAACACATCCCGATTCACAGCAGACACACAGAGTGAAGCAAAACACATTTAGCATCCTGCACCTCTATGGTTCACCTTACATGTTCAATTTGTGAACAATGAGGAATAGCAGAATGTGGTTTATCAGTCAGTATGTAATCTGTTCTGGTTTCCTTTTCAATAGAGAACTTAACTGGCTATACCAGTGAAAAGAGATTATCAACCAGGTCAGCAGCTTCTTAAATTCAACCAGGGACCAGGGAAAAGGCTGTGAGACTTGGATGAAAAATATCTTCTATTTCCCCCTTTTTCTGCCTTTAGAAATCATACTCATTCTTCAAAGTTTTGCTCAAATGCCTTCTCTTTGGGAAAGGCATACCTAATCTCTCAACTGAGAAAAAGTATTCCTTCTAATACCATATTCTAATAAGCTAACGGTAACCAGATTTACATCCACGCCTGGTCCTCTCCCTTGATTACGGCTTGCAGGTGTATTAAGCATGTGAAGCCCTAACAACACTCTTAAACCCCACTCCCCACCCCCAAACCCACTGCTTCCCATCTCAGGAAAAGGAACCATCACTCACTAACACGTCTGGGCCAAAAGCAGTTACCCTAGATTCCTCTCCCCCTTGCCGCACTCCACATTTAACCCATCAGCCAGTTCTACCTTCAGAACAGATCTGGAATCTGAGCACTTATCACCACATTCTCTCCACTGCCACCACCCTGGTGCTAGCCACAGTCTCTGGCATACTCTCGGCCTGGATTCTTGCAGTACCCTTACGGCTTGCACACATACCATCACCCACACATCTCACACCTCTCAGAGCCTACTCTCCTGACATTGTACCTCTGCAGGCACAATGATCTTACTATGCCTTGAACACACCAAACTCAGTGCCACCTTGGGGCCTTGCACTTGCCCTTCCCTGTCTAGAATGCTCTCTCCCCAAACGTGTGTATGGTGTGCACATTCATTTGATACAAGTCTCAATTCAAATACCACCTTCTCAGGGGCATGGCCTTCTCCAATCACCCTCTTTAATACAGAATGCACTGCCAAACCCCTTTAACCTGTGCACAACACCCCCTCAACTTCCACTGCCCCATTACCTGGCACCATGTTTCATATATATATATATATATCTCCTCGTTTTTTATTTAGTGCCCATCTTCCCCACCATAAGATGAGCTCACTAAGGCAAAGGTTTTGTCAGTTTTTTCACCTTGGTCTCTCAAGCATCCAGAACAGTACTTAGCACATTGTAGGCATTCAATAAGTAATTGATGAATGAACTGTCCAGGTACTGTGCTACAGAGATGGCTCTGCTCTCCTGCCAGAACCCTGGGAAGACAGTAAGTATGCTTGGAGAACCATTCCAGGACCCACCCAGAATTAAGAAATAAGAATCTGGGATTGAGGCTCTAGGATAATGCATTTTGGGAAGAAAAAGAAAAGAGAGAGAGAGAGAAATTATCAAATGATAGTGACATTAGTTAACATTTAATTGTGCCAGGTCTGGGATGCCTGGCTGGCTCAGTCAGTACAGCACAGGACTCTTGATCTCGGGGACGTGAGTTCGAGCCTCATGCTGTGGGTAAAGACTGAAAAAATAAAATCTTAAAAAAAAAAACTGTGCCAGATCTATTCTAAGGACTTCACATGTGTTAGCTCATTTAATACTAACACGCCCCGTAGTGAAGGCTATGAGGCACAGAGAAGCTAAACACTTTATCCAAGGTCATGTGGCTTTTAAGGTAGCGGGTACAGGATTCACATCAAGCAGTATGGCCCCAGAGTTCACCTCTGAACTGCTGGGCTGTACACTACCTCTCACTGCATTGAATGCTGCATTAAAGTTAACAGAGAATATTTTATGTCAACGCAGGAGGGCAGTGAGGGTGGGGGGGGCTGAACACTAAGGGAAATCCTGGAGTCTGAAAAGATGAAGGAACACACCTTTTGAGCTGCAGGAAAGCCCTGGTAAGAGCTGTGTGGTGTGATCAAAGTGGGGCCTTCACAGGGGACGTCACAGGGGTACAGAAGGGATATGAGGTAAGTGAATGAAGCTGAGAAATGCATTCTGAACAGTTTACAGTTAAAGTAAAAATAAACTGTAAAAACTAATTACCTAAACCCTATACAAGTGTGGCAGTGAGTTGTGCATGGGGAAATGAAGAATATTAAAAATAATTCTAGGAATATAGGTGTAAGGCGAAAAGCCGGGTCTCTCTTTTCTGACGTGGGTTCTGAAAGCATCCATTGCCTCCCCAACATTTACAGCATGTAGTATAAACCAGAAAGAAGACACATGTCTGCACGTGTCTAAGGGTTTCTTACTCTAAACAGCTTATAAATACTTAGTCATTTAAAATGGAAAATGAAAGCTGACACTGTTTAAAAAAAAGTGTGGCCCAATTTTGAAAGGCTTTGATCCTGGCCTAGGAATTTTGAACACTAACCTGTAGGATCTAGGAAGCCAATGAATGCTTTAAAATAAAGACATGACATGATCAGATTTCAATTTTAGAAAAGTAGCTCTGAAAACTGTACAGAGGAGAGCTTGAACGGTGGGGGAAGAAGGGAGAATCAGAAACAGAATTGGGACTGCGGCAATAACCCTGAAGGGCCAGGGCCTAGCCTCAGGGTACGGCAGTGGGGCTAGAAGCAGCACAGGAGCGCAGTGGGTGCTGAGGGGGAAAAGAAGGGGGGTGAAAGCTGAGTCTGGGGCTTCCAGAGAACCTAGCACAGTGCAAGGGCCATTTCCAAGATATGAAAGACACACTTGATGGGAACAAGTGGATGAATCCTGAATACAGTACGGACAATGTTGAGTCTGAGATGCTTTCATGACAACCAGACAGGCAGGGAGGGATGCCTAGTAGGCATAGCCCAGGGATCAAAAGACCTGCTTGGAGATACAGATTTGCAAATTTTCTGTGCAGAAGTGACAGCTAAAGGCACTGTTAATGAGAAAACATAAAGTGGAGAAGACTTAAGTGGAGAAGACAGAGGACAGAGCCTGGGAGATGTCAATACCCAGTAAAAGAAATGATAAAGAGGTGGGCAGTTCATCAGAAAAGTAAAAAATAAGTGTCATAGACAGAAAGCTGGTGAACTACAAATGGCTTCAGTAGAGTGGTAAGGCCTGAGAATTGAAAGGAAAGTGAAGACGCAAACCAGTAATTCGGATTGTTTCCAGAAATTTAGCTGTAATGGAAGACCGGGCATTCACTGAAGTGGGGGAAGGGCTGAGGGAATGTGATTTCTCTTCAGGAAGGGGAAACTTCAGTATGTCTGTAGGCACAGGGCAGGCGTTAAGTAGAAGAGAAATCTGAGACACCAGAATAGGCTGACTAATGGAGCAATGTGATGGGAAAGGAATGGGTAAAGAACAGAGGGTGAGGGGTGCCTGGGTGGCGCAGTCATTAAGCGTCTGCCTTCAGCTCAGGGCATGATCCCGGTGTTATGGGATCGAGCCCCACATCAGGCTCCTCTGCTATGAGCCTGCTTCTTCCTCTCCCACTCCCACTGCTTGTGTTCCCTCTCTCGCTGGCTGTCTCTATCTCTGTTAAATAAATAAATAAAATCTTAAAAAAAAAAAAAAGAACAGAGGGTGAGAAGCCAGTTCTGGCTCTGAAACAGGAGGCGAGGATGGGTGAGAAGAGAAGTCTGTAGGAGAAAGAAAAATGCCCACACAGGGCAGAAAATCCTCACCCATTTCTGAGTGGAAGGCACTGTGTCTACATGGATCAGCTGCTCCTGCTGGCTTCACTGGCGGGCCTCACCATTCCTCACCACACAAAGTCCCCTCCTCTCTTTCCTGCTTCTCTCCTTTCTCAGCATTCTTACACCCAGACACCACAAATGCCCTGAGACCCTGCCATGTACCACGCACAGCGCAAGGCACTGGTATCTGGAGAGAAAAGACACAGTCCAAAAAGCCAAAGATCTTCTTGATTAATGAGGAAAGGAGTCAAGAAACCAAACACACCTTACGAAGGTAAATGTGGGAATATGGACCCAGGCACATGTGAGAGGAGAGAGTGACAGGAGAATGACCTCAAGAACTGAAGCTGTGTTGAGCCTTGAAGGGAAGTAGGAGGGGCAGCAGACAGGAGGAACACACTCATTCTGCGTGGAACAACATCTGCAAAGCCCTAGGACCAGGATGGAGGAAAGGCTGGAACACAGGTAAAGGAAAGACAACGCTGGTGATAAGGGCAACAGGCACAAATGATTTTCCAGGTCTTGTTAAAAAATTTAAACTTCAGGGGCACCTGGCTGGCTCAGTCAGTGAAGCACACAACTCTTGATTTTGGGATTATAGGTCCGAGCCCCACGCTGGGTGTAGAGATTACTTAAAAATAAAATCTTAAAAAAAAAAAAATTTAGGGGCGCCTGAGTGGCTCAGTTGGTTGAGTGTCTGGTTGGTTTCAGCTCAGGTCATGAGCTCAGGATCATTGGGCTCTGTGCTCAACGCAGGGTCTGCTTCTCTCCCTCTCCTTCTACCCATCCCCGCAACTCGTTCTGTTCCTCTAAAATAAAAAAATAAATATTTTTAAAAATTTAAACTTCATTCTTTTGACAATGGAGAGACATTTAATGATTTTAAGCAAGCAAGAGATGAGCTCAGATTTGCATATTTTAAAGTGTCATCGGTAGGGAGAGAAGGGAGAGGACTCGGACAGGAGGCCAGTCAAGAGGCGATTACAGTCATCCAGAGGGAAACAAGGCAGCCACAGAGGGGACAAGGAAGAAGGGGCAGATCTGAGTCACGGGCTATCTGAGTCACTGAACTGGTCAAGGGTGTGGATGTGGACACCGCTCAGAGATCGCTGCAGGAAGAGGAGATGGGAAGAGAAAAAGCAAAGGGAGTAAGGAGGGCAGTTTGGAGTCTGCTGCATTTGAGGTCCCTGTGGCCCTATGTATGGGCTGGGGGCAGACCTGGGGTCATCTGTGAGTGCCAGGAAAAGAGCCCCCCAATGGGGAAAAGCAAAGACAGAGGGAGCACGGGAGGGAGGGAACCTGAGAAAGAAAAGCGAGAAGAGGCAGAGAAGGAAACCAACCTGTAGCCTTCCACACTACCAACAGGACTCCATGAGGAGTGGGCGAAAGGGGCCCAAGGGGTGGAAGAAGCCACCAAGGACGAGAGAGGGGAAGGAAGAGCGTCAGAGGCAGGACGGCAACAGTAAGCGCCACAGGGAGCATGCAGAACACAGGGTCACTGCACACGACAGACAGAGAGCAGCAGTAACGAGGGTCCCGGGCACCAGCAGCAGGAGCAAGGGGTGGTAAGAATAGGTATTAAGACTGCTATCTCCAGAAGCCTGTCAGGACAAGAGGGAACGTGAAGGGAGTAGTGAGAGAGGGCAAACATGACTGAGAAAGCAGTTAAAGCTGGAAGAGCCCACACTCGGAGGCTTACTGAGGACCAGACTGGCCGAGCACTGCACTCAGGGCCTCAGTGCGAGCAGGATATGTACAGAAAAAAAGAAATGATCTTGCTTTGAAGGAGAAAGGCACCAAAGGCACTCATTTATAAAGTAATGATAAAATAAAATAAAAATGAACGTTGGAAGTTTTCTCGGGACTTCTCTAGATGACCTTCCATGTTTCTTCCACCTCTGCTGTTCTGAGTGAGATTAGAGGTCAGCTAGACACCCACAGTAACTGTGATCCTTCTGTCCCCAAATCACAGGAGGAAGTTTTGAATGAGTACACCTGCAGATTCTCTAAGGAGTGATTCATGGCTTTCCTTCATCCAATTAGTAAAGCAGTGTCTGACTTTAAAAAGGTCAAAAAGCACAGATTTAGATTTTCAGAGCAGTCCATCAGGATACATTTATATGCCAACAAATCAATTCAACCAGCAGAATGAGAATTCAAATAAGCCTCCACAAGGACAAACCTCTGGTTTTTTTCATCAAATCGCTCTTTTTATTCTTATGTATGCTTCTATTTCAAACAGTCATACCAAACGCTAAAAAGACGACCATGTCCAGAGTTGTATCCCTTCTTTGGAGTTAGCAAAAGAAAAGGATAAGAAAAGAATACATTCATTACTAAGTGAAAGAAATCAGTCTGAAAAGGCTACAGCCTGCACGATTGCAACTCTATGGCGTTCTGAGGAAGAAAAAACTATGGAGACAGTGAAAAGATCAGTAGTTGCCAGGGGTTGTTGAGGAGAGAGGGTTGACCAGGTGGAAAACAGGATTTTTAGGGCACTGAAAATACCCTGTATGATATAATGATGGTGGATACGTGTCGCTGTACATGTGCCCAAACCCAAAGACTGGATGACACTGAGAGCGAACCCTAATGTATACGGCGGACTATGAGTGATGATGACAGGTCAGTGTAGGGTCATCTAACAAAAGTGCCACTCCGGTGGGGGATGTTGGCAACTGGGGAGGCTATGCACATGGGAACAAAGAGTACATACAAAATCTCTGTACCTTCCTGTTAATTTTACTTTGAATCTAAACCTACTCCCAAAAAGGAAAAAGAAGTCCTTAAAAAGTCCTGGGAAAAAAAAAGATATATTCTGTTAGTCGCTAATGGGAAAAAGTAAAGAAACAGAACCTAAAGGAATCTGCATTCTAGAAGAAAAAATAAAGCAGTTAGAAAATGAAGCACGCGAGAGTAAGGCATAAACAAAATATGCAAATGATATACAATCTGTACAATTTGAGGAGATGCAGAAAAAACTAGATAAGAATATCTCCAAGAATACTCAGGAAAGGTCAATAGAATAGTGAGCTTTTAAACAGGAAAAGAGGGTTTGTTAATTAAATATTCAGGCGCCAGTTAGTGCAAAGCACTGGTAGGCCATGGGAAATACAAGCCCTAGGTTCTGCCCTCAAGGAGCGTTCATGTTCTGAAGGCTGGAGCTGAAAGGAACACCAAGAGACGTTCAGTTCAAGCGTCCTCCTCCAACGGAAGAAGAAATCAAAGCCAGTGATCCTAGCCGAGTGTCTCCAAGTGATAGCAAGGACAGGCACAAAGTCTCCCCTGGTAATACAGGGCATACACGCTTTGCAGGCTGAAAGACTTCAGTACAAATTACACCTTTCGCCAAGTCCTGGACCTATGTTCTCTCACTTCTAAACTGGAGATGGTGGGGCACCTGGGTGGGGCAGTCGGTTAAGTGTCTGACTCTTGGCTTTGGCTCAGGTCATGATCTCAGAGTCCTGGGATCGAGCCCTTCGGTTCTGTGCTAGTGTGGTGTCTATTTGAGATTCTCTTTCTCTCCCTCCCTCTCTACCCCTCCTCCCTTCTCCCTCTCTCTCTAAAATGAATAAATTAATCTTTAAAAAAATAATAAAAAAATAAACCAGAGATGGTGATAATAGGACTTCTGAGATAGGTACCATTCCTTTCCTTCCCTTCTCTCTACTGTACTATACATGCTGAGTGGTGAAACTAAAGGCTAAACTCATCCCCAATCAAGTGACATCATCTGGGGTCTCAGGCAGTGAGAAAATAAGGGACTTCCAGTAGGCAGAAGGGAAGGTACAGTGACAACATCAGCACATAATTTTCAACACTAACAAATTAATGACACATTCAGAAGTCATCAAGTTAGAACAGAAGTTCTTAAGGGAAAAAAGAAGTGGTAGAAAGATCTGCTGAAGTCAGGAAAGTCAGTCACTCTAAGGTTCCAGAACAACTCTGAACTTTGTGGCAGCAGTACCACAGAGGCCAGGAGGCTATTACTGGATTACGATTACAGTTAAGCACCGTTCCTTTCTTTTTCTCTCATTTCTCTTTCACTTCTTCTCGATTTCCACTGTCCTATTTTCAGTCCTCCTTTCATCTTCGTAACAACATAACAAATAAGAAAATCTAGGGCCTTCCTAGTCAGCCAGGCCCCCACTTATGGTTTAAGGGAAGAAACAGTGCCAATATGGTGATAAAAGACATGGGCTTTGCAATCAGAGAGACCTTGGTTCCAATCCCAGCTCCGCCTCTAATGCAGGTTCATGAACCTGCAGATAACTACGTTCACTTCCTAAGCCTGTTAGAATTAAATATTTAGCAGGTTTAGAAAAATGCCTAGCACACAGTATAACCCCACTGAGTCATAAATCTCACAGGCCTCCTTCCCGTGAGATCGAATCCCAAAGAACAACACAGCTTTTTCTAGGCTCCCAACTAGGGACAACACATAAGGGTCCTGTCTCCATAGTCTCCTCTCCCCCTCTGCCACCTAGAAGCTGGGTACTTTAGGAGCCAGGACTCCTCCCCAGTCCCCAACCCAATGCCTGGCCCATAGGAAGCTTTTAGTATGTGGTGACAGAACCAACCCCGAATCAGTCATGTTCATTCCACCAGACAAGAAGGGGTTGTCTGTCCATGAAGAAAACCTCAAAGGATGAACTGCGGGAAAGAAAGAAACCCAAAATATTCACAACTGGATGGTCATCTGTCATGTACACAATCACCACATCCGTGCATGGCTCTAAGCCCTCTCCAGTCGGATCCATACACCTGCAGGTCCTCATGCAGAGGAACAAGGACTTCCAAAGTACACCTCAAGCAGAATAAAAGAGCACTTTTTGTTACATAGCTGGAGTTAGTCTCTTTCAGCCTGTGAGAAATCTCTAGTTATATATTAGTTTACCCTGTTTGCTTCCTGCTGAAAGGAGGGGTCTATCAGGGACACTCAGGACTAAAGGCTTTGCAGCCCTACCTGTCAAGTTCAAGGTGGCATCTATGAAGGTCATTTATGTTAGATACTCCTATCTTAATAAACACCCTTTGAACTTCTCTAATTCCCCCTTCACAAACCTGCAAACCTGTGGCATCCCTATCACACGCACATTTCATTCCACCATCCAAAGACTCAATAACAGAACTGCAAATTACCTGAAAGCTAATGTTTTCTAAATATAAAGAATCCTGAAACACCATCAAAATCTGATATAAAAAGTGAATATTCACATGGTAAACCAAAGAATGCTTCCAAAGCACTCATCATCAATACAAACTTTTTAAAGAGTATGGTACAAAATCCCTCATAAAAAAATTGCACAAAGAGGGGCTCCTGGGTGGCTTAGTCGGTTAAGCGTCTGCCTTCAGGCTCAGGTCATAATCTCGGGGTCCTGGGATCAAGCCCTGCATTGGGCTCCCTGCTCAGTGGGGAGTCTGCTTCTCCCTCTCCCTCTGCCCCTTCCCACACCTCATGCATGCACACGCTCTCTCTATCAAATAAATAAAACATTTTTTTAAAATTCCACAAAGAATAATTCTTAATTAATTAATGTTCTTAAGCAATTATTCTGACAGCTACAAATACTTCCTTAATGGTTATGAATTCTCTGCATTCCTCCCCCAAGAATGAACCCCTTTATGAGTTCATTCTAAAGAGATGACAATGATATACTGGAAAGAAACAGGCTTTGGTGCTAGACACCTGGGTTAAATCCTTGCACCCCCATTTACCACTATATCCTCATTCAGGGGCCAGCTGTCTAACCACTGAGTAGCTGACCTCACAGGATTATGCCATAGGTTAAACAAGATAAAGAACATAAAGCATCTACAACAGTCCCTACACTTTGTGGACTACCTTCTGGAAAGTAAACATTTATCTTCTAGAAATGTTCGTTCTTCCCCTACCTTTTCTTTCCAAATGAACATCGGCACACCACCACAGCTGCTGCTCTTAGCTCCAGACCCGACCCAGAAGGGAAGCAGGGGGAGTCTACCACTTAGCCGCTTACAAATACGCCCTCTGCTTCTAGCTCCCTAGGTTCAGCTTTCTATTCCACTCCATTCCCTGCGCACCCTCCAGCCCGTAGAGACAATCTAACACAACTGTAAAGGTTCTAAGCCGCATCACAAGCAATTCAAATCTAGGTAAACGGTCCAGGGGTCCACTCCACTGCCTTGAAGAACAATCCAAAGGACACAAACAACAGTCTCTCTCTCCCCCAAAAGATTTATTTCCCTAACCACCCTTCCCAGATAGGCTAATGTAGGAGCCTATTGAATTGCCCATGTACACTAATTCAAACATATTATGAGTTATCGGTAAGAGCGTGTACCCGCTAGCCGTACCTGAGGTGCCCACGTGGCCGTGTACACATACACACAAGCCAAAAGTCTGCCTGAAGACATTATCTGACACTGATGAAAAAGAAACACTAACCTACCAGTCAAAGCCTCATGATAACCCTCTGAAAGATAAAGGAAAACTCTAAGAAGGTGTTTCTACAGCTTTACAGTTTTGTGCAATTAATGTGAAAATGTTATTAAAAGAAAGCACTTCAAGATTGTTTCCCATGGAACTATGACATACTCTCAATGATTTTTTTTTCCATGTAAAGCAGGAAACATAAAGCACATTAAGGCATTGTATCTAGACATCAAAGGCTTCTGTTAACACATTTAACATTTTGAAAAAGAGATATTCTAGAGATACTTTTTTGCCACGTTGGTTTTTTTTTTTTTAAATAATCTAAAAATGTCTGTCAAGTTCAGTAACTTTGTCTCCATAAACAAAGCTCTTTAACCAACTCTTGTTTTGGTAAAGCCAGCAGCCCAGGTCCGTCAGGTAAAAACTTCAAAGAAGGCACATATCCCCTGAGCAAGGGCCAAAGCAATCCTGGCTGTGCTATGCTGATGACAGCCTGAAAGGGGCCGAAAATGACAGAAAACGAGGAAGCAAGCCTGGAAACCATAATGTAACTTTGTTTTTAACACAATCCCCGCTGCAAAATAACTGTGCAGAAGGCTTTTATTTTATTTTATTAAAGACTCTATGGCAACCTTGTCTTGACTAATGGAACTCCACGCTCTTCGTGTCCGTCTTTCTTGTCATCTTGCTGAAAGCTGTGCTCATTTGTTCCAAATCATGGGCATCCTTCAGACAGCCAATTTCTCAAATACAAATGGGGGATGGATGAGGCAATCTTGGAGATAATTCCTATGTAAAAATTCAAGTTTCAGGTTTTAAAATTTGAGCCGAAGGTTAGTACTGAAGTGATGCTAACCAGAACAGTTTCCTCCCTTGACTCCTCCCCTAATCTTCAACTACCAAGTGGTTAATACTGCAGGTCAAAGTTCTCCGTACTCTGTCCTCAGCACTGGAAAAAAGAATGCTATATAATTTTAATAAATAAAGGACAGTGTTAATAACATTTAAGAGTTCACCTCTTTGATGAGCATCCATTCAGGCTAATTATTTTAATAAAGCCACACACAGATGCAAAGCCACCAGGCAATCACGAAGAGAACTACTGTATGCGTCACAACCATACTCATCAAGGAGCTGTCACCACTTTCCCCAGATATAAGCACATGGCCATGTCGACCCGTTTCTCCCCCTAAGAGTTAACTGTGAAGAAGAGAAGTAAGTGAATAAAAGAAAGTTAACTTCTGATTCACATTTTTCTCCCAGGAACATAAACTCAGAAGTAAATAGTACAATCTAAGAAGATTTAAGTTTGATTAAAGCTTAGTAAGTTTAATGCCACTTACTTTTGATGAGCAAGCTGGTTAATAATTAAATAAATGAAGATAATCTATTCAGGATGGATTTAAACCACCACCATAAAGAATCTTAAGCACACTGCTGACATTTTGTTGTGCTGTAAAACACAGTCTGTTCTATGTGATCATGAAATGTGAAGGAAATCAGTGCTATCCTAAAGCCAAAGAATGAACGCTGTACTTAGCATCAGAAAGATAATGACCGCAGCCAACGGACTCTCTCTGCAGGGTTTTATATTTTTTAGCTTCCTAAACAATATTAAATTACACATTAACTTAAGGGGGTGAACTAATGATTCCAAGCATGCTTTCCCTCACACAAAAGACAGTGTCACTAACCTGTCCTCCATCTACAGCGCCGGGTTCCTATTTTCTCCCCAACCACACCAATCTATCAGTGTCATCCCTACTGACCAACAGTGAGACATCCTGAAGGCCACTGGGTTCATCTCAGAATAAAGCAAAGGTCCACAGTGGGTTTAAACCTCAACTGATCAGCTCATGAGGACAGTTAACAGACCACTCTCACGTGACTGCTTCATGGGCGGGAGGGGGTGCTAGGATGTGAAGGAGGATTAAGAGTCTTGGACAATGACCAAAAAAACACAAGACATACTATTTACCACAGATGGAATCTGATAGGAGGGCACAGAGAAGAGAAAGAAAAGAACAGACACAAAATGCCCTGAAAGTGACTCACTCAGAAAGCTCTTTGAGCTGGGCAACAAGTAGGGCCTCGGGGTCAGGAGATGCAAGGGAAAGGAAGAGTTAGGCCTTGGAAGATGTGAGATCAACGAAAGAGTAACATCGGAAAGCACACTTTTCACAGGTTTCAAAAGACCCTTAACTCTTTCAGAAAGCCTCCCCCCCCCCCCCCCCCCCCGCCAAGACCAGTACTATTTCACCAGGGCAAATATCACAGTGTAATGCTTCTTTTCTGATACTTAACACAATGCAGCCTGATACTTTCCAGTAGTCTGAACAAAGTCATATAAGTCTGCATTCTCTTTTCCTCGGTGACATCCTTAACTTCAACAAAATGCCCAAGATGAAAAAGAATCCAACATATATATCCCATATCATCTTAAGCTGCATTTAAAAGATGCTTTTTTTCCTTTAGAAGATAATTAACTTTTTTCCTTTGAATGATAAGTTATTTTAGGCATTTTAATTATTGCTTTCTTATTAAGTTAGCTTACAGGTTTGATTCATCGAAGTGAACCACCTGAAATCAAGAGTCACCACCCTCAGTAACTGGGAAGAAATCAGTTAAATGTAGTTCTCATCCCGAAATGAATGAACTCTATACAGCAAGCCAGAGTACTGAGGCTCTATTCTAATTTGTTTTAGTGCTCAGTTTAAAACAAATAAACCAATCTCATAAAGTAGTTTACACATGCCTGCAGAGGCCTCTTCTGAAGTCATGAGCCAACAGCCTTCAACAATTTGACACCATGACTTCTCTTGGACCACTGCCCTAGCAAAAATATCCAGTGACTTTGGCCATCATTACTTTGCCCAACCCAGGGCCAGAAAGATCACTGCTCTCCGCTCTACCTTTCAGGTAAAGAAGCTGAAATGATGAAAGCAGTTGTCCAAATACAACCACCAGGGGTGCCTGGGTGGCACAGCGGTTAAGCGTCTGCCTTCGGCTCAGGGCGTGATCCTGGCGTTATGGGATCGAGCCCCACGTCAGGCTCCTCAGCTATGAGTCTGCTTCTGCCTCTCCCACTCCCCCTGCTTGTGTTCCCTCTCTTGCTGGCTGTCTCTATCTCTGTCGAATAAATAAATAAAATCTTAAAAAAAAAAAAAAACAAATACAACTACCAATACCTTTACAATACTGTACATTTCAAAGTTGCTGAACAGCCATAGGATCACTCCTAAGCAACAACAAAACTTTCTACAGGAGACAAGGCAGATATGAGTCCAAATCCCCATGGACTCAAGAATGACCCGACTTTGAGGAGTGAAGCTGCCAGCCCAAGGTCAAACATCTTTATGTGAAAAAACTGGTACAGAAACTTTAATTTTCTCAAATCAGTACCTCTTTCCATAACATTACATACTGGGGGGCCCGTGGAGGGATGGGAATCAATCAAGGAAGGACTAGCTAAGGAAAAGCAACACAATTTGAACTCGGACACTGGTTTGTCTGTGCACAGAAGGCCTTGATCTTACTCCTATCTGCTAGCTAGCCTCTTCTACCTTGCCTTGCAAACCCAACAAATGCTCTTTGCTGCTGTCATTCCGAACTACTGGTGGCATCCCAAAGGGGCCCAGTCATCTCAGTCTTTTTGCCTCTATATGTGGGATTTCCTCAGCCTTACAGGCTCCCCAATCATTTCTTCTTTTAGTCTGCTTCCATTTGACCTTTAAATTCAGCACAAATGACACCTTTTTCAGGAGCTGACCTCCTTACTGCTCTCGGAGAACTCTACCTTCTGTCATTGCACAGTCCTGGATGATTCTATCCTCTGCCCCGTTCCCNACACTTAAATTCTGGGGTGAGGGTTGAGAGAGAATGTAATTCTTCCTCTCCGGTATCTGATGTGTGGAGCAGGCACTCAGTAAATGTTTGTGAACTAAATGAATGAATGTGCCAGTACCCAGGAGTAACTCAACCATGCTTCTGGGGTAGAGAACTTCAGACAATTCGAGTGGACACCATCGCCCCCCGCCTTCACTTTCGCTACTTGGATTCCTTGCCCAGGCTGCCTGCTCTAGGAGAAGGCCATGAGAACATCACCCAAACCAAAGTACTGTCATAGAGTTACAATCCAGGCTAGGTTTGTGGGGGGTTTTTTGTTTGCTTTTGTTTTATTTTCATTTTAACTGGAAAATCTTCGGTTCTTTATACCATCTAGAGGCATTTCAGATTGTTATTCTGGGAGGCAAAGTGACAGCCACAGTTCTGGAGTATTTCCCAGGGGTAAGACAGCATAACCGTTGAAGAGTGCGAGCTTTGAAGTCTGAGTTCAAATGTGCCATGTGCCAACTGGGTAACTTTAGGTAAGTTACCCTATACTACCTCCTGCCAGTACATATAAACTAGGGCGCCTCTGGCCAGCATTCATTCCACAGACATCTACTGAGCACCTACTGAGGGCCAAGTGCTGGCAGTCCCTGGTGACCTGGCCATCTGACATAAAGTGTACTCTCATCATATCACCTGTTGTATTTCCTTCACTGCACTTACCACTACCTGAAACACTCTCCTTCGTTGATTTGCCCCCCACCCCACATGCCCCATGAGAAGGTAAGCTCTATGATGCCAGGCAACTTGTCTCTTGTTCATTCCTTGTCTCTCCAGTGCGAAGCACATACCTAGTACATGGTTACTCAACACGTTTTAAAAGGAAGACTGGGAAAGTCTGACGTGGTCCCCACTGCCCCATGATGCTTGTCCTTCAGTGGAGAAGGCAAGGGAGAAAAAACCATAAAAAGTATAAAGCTGCACTTTACAGAGGGCCCTGGCTTGTCACCAGCACACGTGGCGCACTGGGCTTCCCCTGGCTCCGGGTCCAGGCTGCTCTGGTGGTGGGGGGGGGGGGGATCTCCGCCCCCGGCGGTCCCCGCACGTCCCCAGCCGCACAGAAGCGGGCCACGGGCACCAGGAGCGCAGCAGAAGACAAGCAGAGCCCCGTCCCATCGCAGCTGCGGGGGCGCTTCCATTCATTTGTCCAACAGAGGTTTATTAGGCTCCTAAAGCGTGCTGGGCACCCGGAAGACAAACGACCAGGTCCTGTCCTCATGGAGTTTCCCTTCTAGTGCAGAAACGCAGTAAACAAGTGCGTAAAACGGTCCTCTGAGGTAGCGTGAGTGCCCTGCCGGCGCGGCGCGGAACAGAGGTGTGACGGGGGGACGGCTGCAGGTGTCCGCCGCGGGCCGCCAGGAGCAAGCAGCCCCGGGGCGTCCCCTGCGGAGGGCGACCCCGCGGAGGGCGGCGCGCGCTCGGCCCGAGCAATCCCCCGGCGGGACGGTAACCGCGCCCAGCGCCTCGAGGGCCGGGCGCGCGCGGGGAGGCTCAGAGCGAGGCGCGGGCCCGGGACGCCCGGCGGCCCGACGGGCTCCGGGCGCCGGGCAGGCGCGCCGTCGGGCGGGGCGGGGACCGCGGGCCGGGCGGGCACCCACGTCACCGCCGCGCCGCCGGTGTCTGCGAGCGCGAGCGGAGGCGCGGGGCGGCCGTGGCAGCCCCGCGGCCAAACATGGCGGGCCTCCGGCTTACCTCGGAATTTGAGCTCGTGCTGCGGCTCGAGGCTCAGGACCTGCTCCACCTTCGCCATGTTCCTCAGCGGCGGGGCACCTCTGCCGGGGAGACCCCCTGAGAGGTCACCTGAGGCGGGAGGCGTTACTGCTGCGCCCCCTTTAAATTTGGAAAGGGGGGGCCGGCCGGGACGCGGGCGGGGGTCGCCTACGGGGTGCGCGCGTGGGGGGGGGCGGCCTACGCGGTGCAGGCGCAGGGGCGGAGGGCGAGGGCGAGGCCGCGGTGCCCGGCGAGCGCACGGCACGCACGCACGCACGCAGCGACGCACGCACGCACGCACGCAGCGGGCTGGCCGGCTCGGCTGCGCGCGCTCAGGCGGCGAGAAGCTGCGCGCGCGGAGCCCCTCCCGGTGTTGTGCGCAGGCGCGGCGCGGGCCGCGGGGCGGGGCTACCGGGTGGCAGGGGGCGGGGTGTCGTGGAAGTCTGGAGGCGGGGCCGTCCGGGATGCTCAGAAGGGAGGACAGTCATCGCGAAGGTTATTTACTCAGGGCCCGTGGGGGCCAGCCGTGGTGTAAAGTGCTGTACTCAATAATAGTAAAAAGAAGAAACTTCCACTTCACCCTTGCTTATGTAGTGCCAGGCACGGGTAGAGACTGAGTAATAATGAAAGTACTATTTATTCTTATCATAAGCATGTTTTTATAAGTGAATGGTGTGTGCTACGCACTGTGACGTATGGTAAGCAATAAATATATAGTAAGCTACCAATTATCACCTGCTGCTTTTGTGCCAGTCTGCTGAGTGCTTTCAATAACAGCACCATCGAATGTAATGAAAGCTACTCTCTATTAAATGTTTACTATGTAAGAAGCACTGTGCTGCATCCTTAATAATACATGCAACAAACATTTACAAATGCAATGATCAGAAGACTTGACCAGGTTCCTATCCTCTAACTAGAACCTGCTGGAGAGCCAGCCTCTGAAAAAATAACCACACAAAGAAATTATGTTATTAAAAATTGCTGGGAACCCAAATCTGCTTGACCTCCAAAGTGAACAGTACATCATTATTGCCATTTAAATATTATGTCATTATGTAATGTTTACTACAGAAAATATGTATTCTTAAGGGGCGCCTGAGTGGCTCAGCTGGTTAAGTGACGGGACTCTTGATTTCAGCTCAGGTGGTGATCTCAGGGTCATGAGATCCAGCCCTGCTCAGGCAGTCTGTTTAAGACTCTCTCTCGGCCCCTCCTCCTCTTGCCCATGTTTGCACGCGCTCTCTCTCTCATTCTCTCAAATAAATAAATAAATCTTTTTTTAAAATTGCGTTCTTAATCGTCTCCTATACATATATATGTAGAAAAAAAACAGCGAGTAGTTAATGTTGACTGTACTGTGGTGGGCATCTGGGTATTCTTTAGAGTATTCTTTCTACTTTTCTGTACACTTGAAATTTTTCATAATAATTAAGGTTTTTTTTTTTTAAGATAATCTTTGTCTTTTACCTAGAGCATTTGGTCCATTTACACTTATTATATTTACTAATACGTCTGAATTTATTTCTACCACCTTATTTTGTGCTTTCTTTTTGCCGTGCCTGTTTTTTTTTTCTTTTTCCTCTCCTTTCTTCCTTAGGGCTGATTTTTTCCCCCCTCATTCTCTTTTCTTCCTCTTATACACTATCTTTGTTGTTTTCATGATTACCCTAGAAACTGTGACATGGGTACTTATGAAAGTCCGATTTTTAAAATGTCTTTACCATGCTTCCTGAAAATTCAAGGACAATGAGACACTTTAACTGTAACCACCCATCCCCAAAATTATATGCCTTAATTGTGGTATATTTTAGGTTTAATCTTTTCTTTTCATCCCATGAGTCATTACTAAATTGTTTTATACAGCCGACATTAGTTTAGACTCAACCACACAGTTACCAATTTCTTTGCCCATCTTTTCTTCTTGCATCTCAGAACGAAACAACCAGGATCACATTCCTTGTGCCTGAAGTACATTCTTTAAATTCTATTTCATTGAGGGTTTGTTGGGCCAAACTCTCTCCATTTTTGTTAATTTGAAAATGACTTTATATTTCCCTTGCTCTTGAAAGATATTTTGGCTGGTTTACTAAGGCAACAGGTCTCTCTCACCACCCCAAAGATACCATTCGCTGGTTTCCAGCTGCCATTGTTACTGTTGAGATTTCAGATGACAACCTCCTATAACAAAATGCCTTGGAATGGATAGCTTAAATAACAGCATTTATTTCTCATGGTTCTGAAGTCCAGGAAGTCCAAGATGAAAGCGCTGGCAGACTCCATGTCTGGTGAGACCCTACCCCCTTCCTGGTTCACAGCCTGCCATTCTCCTGTGCTCTGGGGCTTCTCTCTAAGGGCACTCGTCCTATTGATGAGGGCTTCACCCTCATGACCGAAGCTCCTCTTCCTGGACCCCACCTCCCAACACCATCCCATGGGGGATGAGGTTTCCACATAGGAATTGGGGGGATGGGATACAACCCATGCTATAGTCTATAGCACTTCCCCTGCTTGAATTCTCAGGCTTTTCTGCATTTGTTGTTCGGTATCTTTCATCCTTCTGGAAAATTCTCAGACAACATTAAACATTAAACATTGTTGTTGTTTTTTATTGTTGTAAGATACACATAACATGCCATTTACTAGCTTACCTAGGTGAAGTGTGCCATTCAGTGACACTGAATACATTCACACCGTTGGGCAACTGTCACCACCATCCATCTCCAGAACTCTTCCTCTTGCAAAACTGGAACTCCACACCCAGTAAACAATAGCTCCCCATTCACTTCACTAGCCTTGGCGATATCTCAGTATCTTTTCTTCTGGCTTTTACGGTTTTCCATTATCTGATTAACAATTTCCTTATACTAAGTTATCTTTGTCGCCTGGGTGGCTCGGTTGGTTAAGTGTCTGCCTTTGGCTCAGGTCGTGATCCCGGAGTTCTGGGATGGAGCCCTGCATTGGGCAGGCAGTCTGCTTCTCCCTCTCCCTCTGCCCCTGCTCATGTTCTCTCTCTCTCTCTCTGTCTCTCTCAAATAAGTAAATAAAATCTTTAAAAAAAACAAAAACAAAAACTGTTGTAATTTTTGCTTTCCTGGTTGGACCTTGACTGACACCACTTGGTACTGAGACTGGCCCCAGGACACAGACCCTCAAAGAAGGTATTCCGGGACTGATGCGGCCACATCCTCATGCGTGACTGCAGGGCCAGTGGGACGGGATCCCAGCTGGGCTGGGCTGGATTGGGGTCATACCAGCTGGTGACTGGTTCAACTATGTTCAGTGACATCCCGTAAGTAGTTTAAAATCAGTCATGGTGGGAGTGTTTGCACACAGAAATCTGAAACGACTACAAATAAGAATTACTGTTTTCTCCAGACAGCTAGTTTAGCATATAGCAAAGGTTACGAGGAGTCCACAAGAAATACACGGAGGCATCACTACTCATTGCATTATTATCCACATTGGATTGTGACACAGTGCCCACAGAGGAAGGGCCTCAAAGAGCTGAGTGGCTGCTATGCTTTCACGTAGCTGTGAGAACAGAGGACTGTGGGGTGGGGCGGCTGCATCTGGGTGCACTGGGGCTATTACAGAAAGAAAATGACAAACTCTTTAAACATGTAGCTTAACTCACAGTCAGAAAGCCAGGGAGATTCTATGGAGCTCGAATATAATCTTTTACGTCTAGTAGCTATAGGTTTTTGCCCTTGCTGGAAATCATACCCCGAATTTAATTAGGCAGGTTACAGAATTACCACCTAAATGGACTTCATAGATTTTCCAAAATCTCAAGCAGTACATTGGGATGTCTGCTTTGTCTGGCTGAGCCATGACCAAAGACCAGAGAGACCAGAAATGTACACTCACTGGCAGCCGTGGCCAGGAACAGACATGGCGGAGCTGGGCTGGGTGAGAAGGAGGTGTGGGAAGGAGGGATGTGGATGGTTCTCAGGATGGAAACCGTGAGAAGATACCTGTGTCCCATGTGAATGCCCACCCAAGTGCATCTACGGAAGCAGTAACTCTCCAATAATCAAGTGGACCCAGTGACACATTTTGCAGATGACAGTCCTTTTTGCCAGCTGTGCCATTGCTTGCTCACTGGGTTTATTTACAAAGTGGCCGTGGTGGCAGATGTGAAGTTCTGCATGGGCCCGAGAACATGGACTTCTGTCATGAAGCAGACCTGGTCACTGCCACTTAGTGCCTGAGGTGACGACAGCGGAGCCCAGCCCTAAGACCTCAAATGGCACCATTTCCTGGGGAGGGGTGGAGGTTAGAAACCTGCCAATGTGACCACTAAGATAACGTGGGAAAAAAAACAAAAACAAAAACAGAATTACAGACTCAAAACAAACAAATAAACAAACCTGAAATGAAAAATTCCTGAACAGGTTTATCGGCAGCCTAAAGGAAAATTAGTGACTGGAGGGGAGGTCTGAGGAAATATCCATGATGTGGGACATAAAAATGAGAGATTAAGCTATGACAGAGAAGTAAAGAGATATGGAGAATGATCTGTTTTACCGACTTCTCCCTCTCTTTCTCTTTCTCTCTCTATCACAGCCCACAGTAATAAATGTGTTTTATTTGTGACTCACTACATAGATATATGTATAAGTATGTTAATAAATATAACTGAAACAAAAATTTCTTGAAATAATACAATACACTCTGATATTTGCTATTTATTTTCTTTCTCAGTGCTGGTAACAACCTACTAAATTGATTTTATAAGTCACTCTTGGGAAACAACCTACGGTTTGAATAACACTGGTTGAATAAACTACTAGTCAGACTTCCAGAAGAAAAGAGTGAGAGAACGGGGCTGAGGCAATATTTAAAAGAGATGTTGTCACACATGCTCCAATATGGATGAACCTGGAGGATGTTATGCTAAGTGAAATTCGCCTGATACAAAGGGACAAATACTGTATGATTCCACTTCTGTGAGGTTTCTAGAATAGTTAAATTCACAAAGACAGAAAGTAGCATAACCCCCGGTTACTAGGGGTCATGGAAAGGTGGAATGGGGAGCTATTGTTTACTGGGTGTGGAGTTCCAGTTTTGCAAGAGGAAGAGTTCTGGAGATGGATGGTGGTGACAGTTGCCCAACGGTGTGAATGTATTCAGTGTCACTGAATGGCACACTTCACCTAGGTAAGCTAGTAAATGGCATGTTATGTGTATCTTACAACAACAAAAAACAACAACAATGTTTAATGTTGTCTGAGAATTTTCCAGAAGGATGAAAGATACCGAACAACAAATGCAGAAAAGCCTGAGAATTCAAGCAGGGGAAGTGCTATAGACTATAGACTGAGGGGTTGTATCCCATCCCCCCAATTCCTATGTGGAAACCTCATCCCCCATGGGATGGTGTTGGGAGGTGGGGTCCAGGAAGAGGAGCTTCGGTCATGAGGGTGAAGCCCTCATCAATAGGACGAGTGTCCTTAGAGAGAAGCCCCAGAGCACAGGGGAATGGCAGGCTGTGAACCAGGAAGGGGGTAGGGTCTCACCAGACATGGAGTCTGCCAGCGCTTTCATCTTGGACTTCCTGCCTGTGGCAGGGGGGGCAGAGGGACAGCGCCAGGTCATTAGACCCCAGGAGCTCAGAGGAGGGCCTTTGTGGAGGTGGGAGCAGACTTCTGAGGAGGGAGTGTGGACTGGCCAGCGCTGGGGGCCTCTGAGAGGGCGCAACGTGTCTACTCCTGGGATTACCGTATAAAAGCTGAGGACTGTCAAAACTGCACTGCCAGGTGAGGGGGTCCATGCTGAGGTGATACAGGCAGGAACAGGAAGCCAACAGGTAGAGCAATCCTTTCCACTCCTTGTGCCTGTCTGTAGGTCACCCTCGGCATCCTCCACACGCGCATCCGGCAGTCACGCATTTAGCCTTGGCTACAGAGGATCTCACTGTCTAGGAAGGAGAGTTGGGGGAGGAATACCACACCAGAATCATGACAACTTTGTTCTGGGGGCTGGGAGGAAAATGTAAATGCTCAGAGAGTATTTAGAGAATTGTCTTGGAAAGACGGTAAGAACTTGCCAGAGAGGAAAAACAAAGAAGTGGCGGAATAGCACATGCAAAGGCCCTGGGGTACATGGCCTGCCAGGGCCTGCTTAGGGAAAGGCAGGGAGTAGTAATTGTTACTCAAATATATCTAGCTCCTGTTCTGTGTGAGGTGGTATTTTAGCATAAGTATTAGTTTCCTGTGGTGCTATAACAAATTATCCCAAAATTGTGGCTTTTAACAACTCAAATTTGTTATCTTACATTTCGGGACATCAGAGTTCTGAAGTTGGGTCTGAGGAGGCTAAAATCCATGTGTGTCCCATCTGGAGGCTCCTTGCCTTGTCCGGCTTCTGGAGGTTAGCCACAGTCCTTGACTTGAGGCCCTCCCTTCATCTTTAAAGATAGCAGGGCAGGATCTCCAATCTTCTCTCCTGGACCTCTACTCCCTTTGTACTGAGTATGTCACCGTGGGCCAGATACTACGCTCAGTGCTTTGCTTATGTTAACTTATTCAACCCAGTGTCGAGAGGGGTCATTTATCCCCACTTTACGGATGAGGAGACCAAGACACTGAGAAGTACAGCCAGCAAGGGCCGGGGGAGGGGTCTTCCGTTATGCTTGAGAGTCTAGATTTTACCCTTGGGTATCCTTGCCTATCCCAGTGCTTTTATACAGAGGAGCAACTGACCTATTATTTTGTTTTATTGTATTGTTCTTAAAAACTCCTTGTTTCTTTTTTCTTTTGTTTTTATTTTTGTAATTTGTGTTTTTAAAAAATGTATTGTTTTTAAATACCCTTTTTTGGGGGCAGTAATTTTATCTTTACAGAGAAGTTGCAATGGGCGTACAGAGAGTTCTGTCTACCCCTCAGCCAGTATTCCCAGGGTTATCATTTTAATATCATTTCTCATGACGGTGGTAGCAACATTATTGCTGCTGGAACATTAACTAAACTCTGGACGATTTTTGGAGGTCACAAGTTTTTCCACTAATATCCCCCCCTCCCCCAAGAGTCCACATTGTATTCAGCAAGTTTACTCTTCACAGAGGCCCTCCAGAAGCCCACTGGAGAAGGGCCTGGTACGACACCAGCACGAGCAGCCACGGCTGACCCAGTGCCACGTGCCGGGCGCTGTGCCGAGAGCGCCGCGCGTCTCACACATTCTCACGATGCAGTCCTAATGTCATTTTCTCTGGTTTGCAGATGAGGACGCCAAGGCACGGAGGTTCAGCAACTTGCCCAGGAGGAGTGAGAGGCTGGAGAAGAGGACTTGGATGAAGGGGCCCAGAGCGGTGGGTGAGAGGCATACTTCTCACAACCAGGGGCCCTGGTGCGGGAGTGGGGTCAAGCCCAGGAGTCCCAGTGGCTCTGCCACAGGCCCTTTGCACTTGCTGTTCTCTCTTGCACTGGACTTCCCGTGGCAGCCTGTACACTGTCACCGTCATCGCACGACTTCCTGCATACCTGCTGCGTGTTGGGCATCTTGCCAGATGCTGGGGACATGCAGAGCCTCAGGCGGTGTGGGGCACAGGAGACATGTACTCAAGTGGAAATGGACCTTGGGAAGGGAGGCCCCTGGAGAAAAGCCGGCAGGCCTGGGGATGGAGTGTGAAGAGGTGACGGAGGGTGGGTGTGGGCTCTATTGGGTGCTGGTCCTGCTAGAAAGCTGTTCTGGAGGGTTTCCCCGACCGGGCTCTCCAAACCCAGCTTTTATGTCAGCCACACTTTCCCCTCCCCGCCCTCTGCTGTGTCCCACTAGGAAGCCAGCTATGCGTACAGGATGCGTACAGGATGACCTGACACCCCACTTCCGACACCTGGCAGCGGCGTGAAGCACGGCCATCAAGAGAGGAACCAGTGAAGAAGTGAATGGAATGAATGAAGGACGATCTGAGGTCACCAGGCGTTGATGTGGGAGGGCCAGCTTGTGCACAGGATTTGTTGAAACCCATGCAGACCTGGCAGCTCAGCACTGGCCTGGGTAAGGGGCTGGGGAGGTCCCTGAGTCAGAGCCGCCCTGCATCTCTGCAGCTTGGAGAGAGGGCAGTCATGGGGCCTGACCCTTGTCCAGGAGGGGGCCCCTCCAGCCTCAGGCTGGAGAGCTTGGGAACAGCTGCCTGCTCAGTTGAGGGTCTCAGTGAACAGGGTGGATGCTGGGAGGTTTGGGGGCAGAGGAAGACCATTGCTTTCACCCTTCTCCCCCTCCCCCCCAGAAGCAAGAACCCCCTTGGTTCTTCATTCCTGACTGTGAGCAACTGGGGGTGCGTTCTTGGTCCCCGTCTCCGCTCCTGGCACGTAAAAGGTGCTCAATAAATGTTTGATGAATGAACGAAATAATGTAATTAAGAATTTGAGGGGGGGTGGTGGGGGAGTCTTTTCAATCCTTAGGACTTGTCTCCAAGCACCCAGAAGGCCACATTTGCATACAAATAATTGATATTCTAATTACAAATCATTTGTATTGATTTATTAAGCAGATCCCCAAAGGATCTCTAGAAGATAATTAGATTCCATGCTCCTTAGGGGTAAGGACGGCATATTTACCTCATTGCTCCCCCAGGCAGTGTGAGGGAGAAGAGCTACACAATAAATGTTTGATGAGGCAGGGAGCGAGCGCGGTCTTATTGTGGGAAGGGTTTATAGGGTCCCCACAGATTATTTCCAGTGGGTTGGGGGTTGGGGGACAGGAAACGCATCCATGTGCGTCTGTGTGTTGGTGTGTATGTAAAATTTGCATACCTGTCTTTTTTCCCCAAGCCCTAGTGATTGCCCACTGTGTGGCCTTCGTTCGAGAAGGAGCATGCGGGCTGGGTACCCCTCCTGCTCTGTCCAGCCTGGAGACAAAGCAAAGCAAGACAGAGTCTCCAGTGGCCCCTCCAGAGAGTGACGAGTGCTGGGAGTGTTACACTTCAGATCTTCTGTGTTTGCGTCTCCCAGTCACCCCAAAGAAATGACAACAGCATGATAAAAAAATCTGTAGCTATAGGTATAGACATTATCTTTCTCTACCACCTATAGGCAACAAGCTTTGCTGCGTTCATTGATCTGAATAAGAACGGAGTTTGCTCTGTGACTGCAGCGTCAAGCGCCCCCACCTCCGCGTCCTGCGGACCCACTGGTCACCCCCAGGGCCCTCCGAGGACAGAAACTGTATGGCAGCCTGGCTGGCCACGTCAGAGAAGGAGGGATCCCCTGAACGCCTTACCCCTAGCACAGGGGTTTGGGGGCTGAGGAACAGAGGAAGGGGGATGGAGGGAGAGAGAGAGAGATGAGAGAGAGGGAGAAGGAAGAGAGGGAGAAAGAGAGATGGGGAAAGCGTGAGAAGGAGGGAGGGATAGAGAGAGGTAGAGAGAAGAATGGAGGGAGGAGAGGGAAAGAGGAGGGATGGAGAGAGACAGAGAGGGATGGGGGGGTGAGAGGAGGAGGGAAGGAGAGGGAGGAAGAGGGAGGGGAGAGAGAGAGGGATGGGGTAGAGAGAGGAATGGAGGGGGAGAGGGAGGGAGGAGAGAGGGGAAGGGATGGAGAGGAAGGAGGAGGGAGGGAGAGGAGGAAGAGGGAGGAAGAGGGAAAGAGGGAGCTGGAGGGGTTTAAAGTTTGGCTCCTCAGGCTCCACTCCCAGGGATGCTTAGGGCTATGGACTCTCAAGTGACTGTTACAACTTTGTATTTTTATGTGGAGAAAAAACAAAACCAGGCATCACAGTGTGTAAAGCAGGACAGGTTCCCATGGAACCCAGATCATTGCAGAAGGCGCATCATTTCCCGCTGGGAAAGGCCTATTTCTCCCTGGTTGCAGGAGCCCTGGTTCCTGGTTCCCACCCACTCCCAGCAGCTCTGCGGTTTTACTAGAAGTTACTAAGCTGTTGGCAACGTCCTCCAGCCAAAGGCCCCAGGGACACACCTGCCATTGAAGGAGGGAGGAGGGAGGCAGTCCTGCACCTGGGGGAGGTGACTAGGGGGTTGGAGGAAGTGGGGCTTTGCCCTGGGTTGGGTGCGGGCAGGTCAGGGTGGTCCTACGATGGGGGGGGGGTGCCCGCGCCTGGCCGACCAGAGCCGGCCTGTGGCTAACTGGCAAAGCGCAGCCCCAACCAACGCTCGGATTAGCTGGGAGAGGGGATGTGTGGCTAATTTAGGGCCTTTGGACAATGGCCGTGCTTCTGTTGGGGGCTCAGAATGATCACGGACGGGTCTTGTTTTTTGTCTGGACCCACGGTGGTCACGGGTGGCCTGGTGTGATGTGCTGCGGGGGCGGAGGCTGCTTTCTCCTTTTTCTCCTTCCAGCCCGTGTGTCTGTCCCCTGTAAGGCGGGGGACAGTCCCGGTTTCTGCTCCTGGGTTTGGGGGTCAATACAAGTGAGGTTCTTAGCGCCATGCGGCTAGCACGTGGTCAACCCTCCGTAAGATACTAGCCATTAACATGGGGCGCATTTCTGTGTGAAGCCCGGGAGGCCTGTGAGCTTGGGAGCTGCTACTGTTCCCAGGGACGGAGGACATTGCAGGGCAGGTTTGCATGCCTTTTGGTACTTTGTGAGGAAATGAAAATCCCCCTCCCCGCCATCCAGGAAACAGGGCATGACGAACCAGATCTTTGGGTCCCCTGGCCGGCTGCGCCATGGACGCGAGCCTCTGGATTTCGGGGTTTGTGAATTTCGGCACCAAGTTAGGCGTGGAGATGACTTAAAATAAAACCCCCCCAAAACTGGTTCTTCATCATCGATTTGTAACTCTGTGATCTCCCCTCTCCCCCAATCTTTAAATGTTACTAAATAACAGCAACCACTTCTTAACTTCAGCAGTTAGCAAAGGGGCCGGGTAGTAAAGACCTCCTGCTGGGCCCCCCTATGGGAAAGGTGTCACCAAAGAACCGGCTCAGCAGATGTGTTCCCTACTGGGGTCCTCATGTGTTTGTGCTGTGATAATGCATGGGTGTGAGAGCCGTCCCTATTTTTCATTTATTTATTCCTCCGTGCTTTCCAGTGGCCAGAGTTTTAACATTTGATTTGGATACTAAACAATGCTGGGTCAGCCTCCCGAAGCGGGTCCCTGGGAAGGCCGCAGGTGACAAGTGTCTGCTGTGGTGCCCATGCTTTACAGATGCCCGGTCCCTTCCCACCTTGTCTTTGCTCCCGGCTCCCAGCCTCGGATTCCTCCTGCTCAGACCCCTCGGATCTGTGCTGTTCTCCTGTAGCTGGGGCTACAAGCCACCTTTTGTCTTTTCCCCATTTTACTTTGCAGCTGCAGTCACTTGTGTTTTCTTCATTCTGCACTGTGTGTGCACTCGTGGGCACGTGTGGGTGTGTGTATTTTTTTAAACTCCAGCATTATGAAAGTAAAGACAAATTTTTCTCTGTTTTAGGCTGTATTAGAGAAACAATAAAGAAGTCCCTGATGGATTCACGGTGGAAAAAAAAAAAAAGCAGGCACCGAATGCGTGTGGTTTGGTGACAGACAGTTGGATGCCGGGGCTAGCAATGAAACTGACATGTGTATTACTGGTGCGATCAGTAACATTGGCTTACGCAGCTGGACTGTTTGCCGTCATTAGCTATTCACAGCCACCCCATGAAGATGTATCGTTATCGTTTCGCAAATAATATCACACTCCGACTCACAGAGGAGGCAGCCAAAGCTGCAGCACAGTGCCTGAGTCAGCGAAATTCCAAGTGTCTTCTGGCTGGCCTTGGAGCCCTCTTGGAAACATGAGCCCTGAGTCATTCATTGCAGAGCCTATCTTCCAAGTAAATGCAATTTTATTCTACTTCTTGAAATGCTCTCAACGAGATTTCTGGATCACGTTAACCTGCACATCCTTTTAATCTAGCTCATGCCAAAGAGCCTTTCCAGGCTGGTGAGATTCTTCTTCTTCTGTTCCAGGTGGCTGTGTTTGCTTTTGTTTTTGTTTTTGTGGTGGGGGGGGAGGGGGTAACCTGATATACTCAGTGATCATCTCCTTATAAGGACTCTTAAGAGGCTTCAAAACTTCAGCACCCGCAAGGCTGTTAACAGGCCATTTATTAAAACTGCCCCTTGGCCACCCATGTTCCCATCTCTTACTACATTCAGAAGATTTGCTTTGGGAGAAGTCATTTAAGAACAGGGCAAGAAAACCCACAGGGATCCTCCTCCTTTAACATAAGGCTATCATGTTGGAAATAGGAAGTAGAGAAATAAATTCAAGCAAAATATGCTTTGTGGGCTATTTTATGATTTGGGGGCCCAGACGGTTAATAACTGACCCATTCAGACAGCAGGTCTGATTCCGTTGATAAAGAACCCCCACGTCATTGCTACAGTAGCTGCTCAGACTATGATGTGTTCTCATTTACAGGCAAAGAGGACACTCGACCCATCGCCGGAGCCACGGTTGAAATGGGCACGCTGATGATAGTACACCACTGGCGTGGCTTCCGGGCCCCAAGACTGTGCGTTAACCTCCCATTTATGTTCACAGCCCTGCAATTTTCTTCTTAAGAATGCCCAGTCTCTAATGGAATGGAGACATAATAGTCTCATTATGTTTTCCATATATTTTATTTTAACAGAGGCCTGAAGGTAACATTCTCCACTGAGTACTAATGAAGAGAATTCTGGTTCTCTTGTTCTGTTTCCCACCCTTCAACAGTGGTATCTGTGGTTATGTCAACTTTAAAAAGGTGATCTCTGCAGGCTTACGTTGTTTCCCAGAAGTTGCCGAAAGGATGTACTGAAGATAAACAATGGAAGTGACCAGAGGTCGGGTTAAAATCATTATTAACAAGGTGACTCATTCCGACGAGGTGTTAGCTGTCAAATCTTTTTTCCTTTCCTCTCTCTTGTAAGCTCCAGCAGTGGTCCCTTGCAGAGGGTATAAAAGGAAGTGATCATTTGATTCTCCTGGGGGGGTAAATTCTAGAAAGCTGAGATGCCTGACTTCCCAACCAACACTGACGTTTTTCAGCAGAGAATCATGTTTGTGGTTAGTATTAATATAAGTCAAACAACTGAAAATATTAAAAGGCTTTGCATTTTATTTTATAATTTACCATCGTAAAGGCAATCTCGTTCTTAACTTTTAATGGGAAAAAAAAAAAAAGGCTGCAATAAACATTAAGGTTGCTTAGAAACCCCAGTCCACGATTTGGTTCTTATACGCTCGAAGGCAGGCAGCCAGTTGCTTGTGGGAAAATAAAGCAAATTTGTTTTGTGTATGCATTTCAAACACCCCTGTTTGTTTCGGGTGCCTGCTAATTTGTTTCTTCCTTTTTGGCATAGAGTCGTTCTCTTTTTCTTGGCATCTATAAACGAGACTGGCTTCCCCAACAGTACTATTTTGACAGGCTATAGACTAATATTCTTCTTCTGAACATATATTTATTTATATCCCCTCTTTCTAAGAGGATTTAGGACAGCTTGAAAAGATTTACATCAAATATCAAAATTAAAAAATGTGTAAAGTTCTACACACTTGCTCCAATGTGGCTCTAAGCTTTTTACTGACCACATTGAAGGGGGTGTGTGTGTGTGTGTGTGTGTGTTTCCGAAGTTCTTATTTAAATTCCAGTTAGTTAACTACAGCGTTAGTTTCAGGTGTACAGTGATTCAGCATTTCCATCCATCACCGGGTGCTTATCACAACAAGTGCCCTCGTTCATTCCCGGCCCGTTTCCTCTGTCCCCTATCCACCTCCCCTCTGGGAACCGCCAGTGTGTTCTCTATAGTTAAGAGTCTGTTTCTTGGTTTTCCTCTCCCTCTTTTCTTTTTCCCCTTTGCTCATTTGTTTTGTTTCTTAAATTCCACATAGGAGTGAAATCATATGGTATTTGTCTTTCTCTGACTTATTTCGCTTAGCGTTACACTCTCTAGCTCCATCTGTGTTGTTGCAAATGGCAAGATTTCATTCTTTTTATGGCTGAATAGTGTTCCAGTGTGTGTGTGTGTGTGTGTGTGTGTGTGTGCCACATCTTCCTTACCTATTCATCAATTGTTGGACACTTGGGCTGTTTCCATAATTTGGCTATTGCGGATAATGCTGTAATAAACATCGGGGGACATGTATCCCTTCAAATTAGTAATTGTTGTATTTTGCGTAAATACTGAGTAGTGCAATAGCTGGATCGTAGGGTAGTTCTATTTTTAACTTTTTGAGGAACCTCCACACTGTGTTCCGGAGAGACGGCACCGGCGTGCATTCCCACCAACAGTGCACGAGGGTTTGAAGGGAAGGTGTGTCCTGAGAAGGAAGACTGAGACGAAGTCACTTCAGTCTATCTATTCGGCCAATTTCCATTAAGGATCTGAGAAGGGATTAGGGTGCAGGAACTCCTGAATTTTCGCTTTTAATTTTGTTGTTGTTGGTTATTAAGTAAACTCTCCACCCAACACGGGGCTTGAACTCTCGACCCTGAGATGAAGAGCCGCGTGCTCCAGGGACTGTGCCGGCCAGGCGCCCCTGTTTGTTTTTAATAAGAAAAAACCCACACCTACACACAGTAAACTAATGTAAGAAAGAATGCAAGTATGTATAAAGCACAGAGCGAACCGAAGGTGACATTTGTCACCCAAGCCTTTCTCCTCGGAGATAATGACTGCTCACAGCTTGGAGGATGCATTTCCGGATCCCAGAAGCATGCACATATTGTAAAGGTGTGTGTGTAAGTTATTTTATATAAACAGAGTCGGATTCCACATACATACTCGTGTTCTCTTTTTTTTCCATTCCGCTATATATTGGGCAACTCTCCACTAATTCGTACGTGACAGTTTGCTTCTTCTCTGTTCTTTCTCCAAAAGTAATAAACAAGGCTGCAGAGCTATTCTTGTCGACCTAGGGATTCTCGTACGGAACCCGTGTGTGTGTGTGTGTGGGGGGGGTGATGTCTTTAAATGTGGGTCATTTCCCTCTTTGAGGGTTGCTCTTTTTGCTTTGTAGACACTGTTAGTAAAGACAGTAATCTGTTTTTTTATGTATGTAGCAAACATTTTCCCCAGTTTTTGTTTCGCCTTTCAGCTTTGGCCATGGCCTCTCCTGCTCTATCTTATCACAGAGCCAGGCGGAGGACCCGAGAGTTGACCGTGGGCCTGTGGCTCATCCCGGCATCGTCCTCCCCATCGTCCCCATTGTCCTCCATTGTCCCCCCTCGTGCAGCTCCCGCTGTGGGTGGACGTATTGCCTGTGATACTGGAGCGTATGCGCTAAGAAACGTATTTCCTTTCAGTAACAATTAAAAAGCCCCACAAAACATCTATCGAACAGGGAAATGCAAATTCCACTGTCACACATCACCACACACCTGCCAGGATGATGAAACGGAGACTTCTAGCAAGTGCTGGTAAAGACGCCGGGCGACTGGAACCCCATCTGCAGCAGGTGGGAGTGACATTCCTCTGCTCCTTATGCTACTTCGGCAAAGTTAAACTCAGCAGAGCCATACCTGCATGTACCTCTCATGCCCCAGCCACTCCACCCGCAGGTATACATCCAACGGAAACCTGCAGGGGGCACCAAAGACAGGTGTCAGAATGCGTGTGGTGGGACGCTCCTAACAGCAGAACTCTGGAGACAAGCCAGTGCCCGCGAACGCAGAAGGGTGAACGGAGTTTATGCACACCGCGGGATCCTGCGGAGCTGAGAATGAATGGGAACGCTCCAGGCCACGCTGAATGCAAGAGGCCAGACTTGAACCACAGGGTGTGTAAGGGCTACACCCGGGCAACACGGACCTGAGATGTGAGAAAACAGGACGGTGACTGGAAGGAGACACTAGGTGGGCCTCTGGGTTGTGGAGGATGTCTTTTTGTGATCTGAGGAGTGGCTCCCCGGCTATGCCTCCTTTTTGAAAATTTAATGAGGTGTATGCTGTTATTTATGGCATTTTCCGTACGTTATACTTCAGAAAAAATGCAAAAAACAACAAACTAAAGACAAATAGTTTTTGAAACTGAATCAGATAAAGCTTGTTGGGGAGATGGCTTGTAAAAGCGAATTATAGGTGAGGGGCGCCTGGGCGGCTCTGTCAGTTAAGCGTCTGACTCTGGATTTTGGCTCAGGTCATGATCTCAGGGTTGAGACTGAGCCCCGCATCGGGCTGCACGCTGAGCATGGAGTCTGCTTGGGATTCTCTTCCCCTGCCCCCACCTCTCTCTCTCACTCTCAAAAAAAAAAAAAACAAAAAACAAAAAAAAACAACTTAGACACGAGTGCTTCCTCTCTGTGAATGCTGTGCTGAATGCCAGGTGTGTAGGTGTCTTCCCGAAGTATCACCTCCCCGTTTTGCAGATGAAGAGAATGGCACTCAGAGAGGTTAAGAGCTTTCTCCAGGGCCACACAGCCTAGAAAGGGGCTGGCTGGGACTCCAACCCAGGTCTGTCCATCTCCAGGCCTCTCTGTCCTCTCTGGCGCCTGAACACGTCAGCTCTCTCGGGACAGTCACAGCAGACAGACATGGTGCTTCCATGTGAGGGGGACAGCGGAGGGAGCACGGGCGCATGGAGCTGTGCTTCTGTAGGCGATGAGCGGCACGGGGGGTCCCAGGGTTCGAGTCGACACCGGCATGGAAAGGCCAGCACCTTGGACTAGACCCGGCGACCCCGGGAGAGGGCGGGACGCAGTGCCTCACTCGGCAGATGCTCACCGCGGCCTCACAGGGCCTGCCTCCAGCCCCTCCTGCACCTTAACTAAGGAAGGACTCGGACAGGGACTCGGAGAGGGAGATGCAGGACGTCGCGAGGCCAGGGCAGACACACAAACGCCTCCCAGCTCCCCAGACACGACGGCTACCGACGTTCAGACATTTCAGTTTTCAAAAATAGTTTTAAACTTACTTCAAAATATTTGGCTGAGAAAAGCATGCGACGAACCCTACCACAAAGAGAAAACCAAACCATTTGAAAGGCAAATACATGTATTTGTAAACATAGCATTTTATTAACAAAATGTTTCCACCCTTCTTACAATACAACACATTTTGTAGTGATTTAGCACGTTATACTCTATAAAAGTTCATCACAGAATATTCGAGCTAAAACGAGAGAGTTTAAAAGTATGCCAGATCTACCACCGTCTGCAAACTACCTACTACCAGCCTAAGTATAAAAAGAAAAGTCTTATAACAAAAATCAGAAGATCTAGTTTTCTCTTGTCAGCCTCTAACAAACAGTACAGACATCGTACGGTTTACATGTAGACTTAGGTCCAGCCCAAGGTAAAGACTGCAAAAATAAAGCCTTCGACACCCACACGAGCTTGGCCGTCCCCAGTACAACAGCCCATCACGGGGGATCGAGCGATGCGTCATGCAGCGGAGCCACGGCTACAGAGCCGGGCTGTTTACAGCGCTACGAAGCGGCCTAAACTGTAAGCAACTTAATGGTTTGTTTTTTATCCTCCCCCCATAATCGATGCTATTATAAAAGGCACAAATATCTTACTCCTTGCATCGGGTCTTGAAAAGGCATCACATTCTTAGGAGAAATAAGAATTGCTGGTACGACAGCTTCGCGTGTACGTACATATGTACGCGTGTATGTATTTTTAAAGGTCTAGGCTCATCGCCACAGCTCTTTCTCTTCCAGACTTTAGACATGTATCTTTACATACGTTAACAGGTGCTCTGTTACGAACTCAGCAATGTTCTGACACTTAAACCATCTCATTTTTGTCCCTCAGTCATGCTGCCACCGTCAGCCAGAGCTGCCCGTTCCCTCTCCGGAAAGACGGGAGCTCCTCACCTCAAATTAGCCTTTGCATCTCCCCGTGGCACCCGGCGCTCGCCGGACCTGGCGGGCCGGGTCCCACTGCCGCCACCACGGAATGCGGCCCGGGGAGGAATGTCGCATGCACCTAGGAGATGGCCGGTGCTGTGCGTCTTTAAGGGAGAGCCCACCGCAAAATGAGAAGAGAAATAAGGCAAGGAGTCTGTTTCGATCACAGAGAAGGCAAGACATCAATTCTTAAGAAGGTCAGAGGATGATTGACAATTATGGGAATGACTCATAAGGTGAAATGATGCAAAGACTGAGCTGGATGAGAGTAAAAAAAGAAAAATCTTTTCCAGGCCAATACAGCTCTGTCTACACAAGACAACAAATGGTTTAAAAATAGAGTCACCAATCAGTTGCTCTGACTAGCCAGCTGCCGATAATTCCCTCCACCCGCGCTGAATTGACCAGTCACGCTGACATCACGTGCATGACCCATATTAAGAAAAAGTTCCAGAAACTCTGTAATAACCTCAGATGAAAGTCAGCAGAGGTACACAAACTTCAGCCTTGCTTTCAACATTTTTCAGGGGTAAAACTCGCTATTCAAGCACAAACTTGATGAAAAAAATTGATAAAGGAGAAATGACGTGCGAATGAGGCCCCGAGGGGAAGCCCCGCACTGCTGTGCGCTGAACGACGTTCCGGAGTGGGCTCTGGGCTCCCGTGGGGAAGGAGGCATGCTCCGCTCTCCACAACCTGACTTTAGATGTCATGGGGGTTCCGGGGCAATTTCAGTCCTGAGGAAAGACTGTCGGCCCTCCGTGCAATATGCTACAGTAAGGACGATTTCCTTTGCAGCACGGCATTGAACAATCTGCTTTCAGAAACGATGAAACGTTCCCGAATCAAGAAGGGGCACCAAAACCTGCATGTTTTGTTTCTGTTGCATAATTAAGGACACCATTAAGAATCTACAGTTTAAAAATACCAATTAAAAAAGGCTTTTTCAAAAAAATCATCACTATCTTAGGGCCTCCCATTTATTAGCTAAATTCCGGGCGCTTGATTCCTGGTCGCGGAAAGCTACCCAGAATTTGGTTTGCTTCATTTACGAAGCATTTTGATGAGGTGCTGGGCACCATACAGACCTGAAAACGAGCTAGCAATACATTAAATTTTTTTTTTCTTAAATTTGTTAAGACTCCATGGTTTCAATACCAGTATCTACTGATGACACATCCTCATCTTACTATCTAAAATGTTCAATGTGATGAGAAGATGGAAGGTTTAAAATTTTTCTTTTTATTACACTTCTGAATCCTTTTGTTTTGAAGCCAAAAATATTCTAGCATCTATAACTGATTATCCTCTAAAAAGGAAAGAACACAGATATTAGTTATTTCTGATGGTGCAGACCATCAAATTAAAGTTGATCTATGCTACTGGAAGTCCTTCTGGATTTGGAAAGTAAATCATTTTCCTATAAACTCCGAGCGTCCTGAAGGACAAACCGAGAAATATGGGGGTTCTCGGTTTTATTTATTCACTTTCTTCATGCTGTCTAATGAAACTTCATCACGCCAGGTCTCTCTTATCATTCTCTTAGATTGAAAAAGTGGAGGCTCCTGAAAAATGTAATACCCTTCTAATATTTTTTAGACTTTCATTTGCACATAAAACAGGACAAATGCCCCAGAATTCCATTAATGTTTCTTCCAAATCAGATAATCACATTGCCTGGATTTCTATTACTGGAAGTCAAGACAAGTATCTCTGCTGTCGAGAGAAATTGGCAGAGGTCGTTTCTTCCACGCCCAGGCTAGGTTTCCAGCCAACCTCCCTTTTCTAAAACTATGCAGGATAATGTGTATCTCCTGGACAGATCTGTTACTTGGACTATTTTTTTATGATTGTGCTGCAGGAGTTAAGATAAGTCTCCTAAACACCACCTTGAATCGTTGTTGAACCCTTCATGCGCCAAGCTAACGGAAGGCAGGTATATAGTGATAGCTTGATCCTTAAAAGTACATTCTACTTGTTCCTTTTTAAAATACATTAACCATTAAGAGGTCTTGAAGTCAAAACAGTAAACCGAAGTCATGCTGCTAGTCCCTTTACGACAAATTTAAACAAGGAAGATTCTTTCATGAGTTCACACCATCTAGCTTATCGTGGCCTTTAACTTTCACTGCAGGGTCAGGAAGAACATTTACAGACCACAGAGAGTAGAGAAGAGAGCCAGCCTGAGTGGGTGGGCTGCCAATCCCCCCAACGTTCTGAAGAAGGTACCTAGCAGGGATCAGAGTTACGGGGCTCTCGGTAACTCTTCCCCAGAAGGAAAGGATTCTCTCATTACTTAGACAGGTTCTCGCAAAGACGTCTGAATGTGTAGGGGCGCACCTGTTGTATATTACATACTTTGCACCTATATCTTATACAACCACGGGGCCATGAATCATGTTCTCAGTGTGTTCTGAAAAAAATGAGTAGAAAAAAATGCTTGTAAGAATTTACATAATCTCTTTTGCGACTCACCCACAGAACAGAAAAGATGCATCTAACGGTGAACAAACGCCTTTTCAAGTCCCGAGGCTGACATGCCAATTAGCGCCGTGGAAATCTGAGTCAAACCTGCCCGTTTTAACACACTGCCGAGAAGGCGCCGAGATTCTGGTCCGACATCTCCAGGAGAGCCACGGAGTGATCTCTAAAGGACATTTTCATTTACATATCTCCCAGAGTTTTAATTTAGAAGGTCTCCTAGACCTGTTTTCCTTCTTGAGAAGAGAGAAAAAAAAAAATACAAGACTTAAAGAGAAATTCTAAAATTACATGTGGCCTTCCCTCCCTTTTTATATATTTAAAAAATAATGAAAAATGATCGCCTCGAGAAGGTCACCAGCCCACTCCAGGGAGGAGGTCAAGCCTCTAATACAAAAGGCTCTAAGCTTTGGATACGGGAGGCATCCGCTTCACACAAAATCATGAACGGGCAACAAGGAAGTGTGTTATTTTAAAGGAACCAACTCTCTCAGCCGCTCTGTGCGGCACTTCTTCTGCCTGTGGCTGAAAAGCAGGTGATGGAGGTCTCGTCTGGAACCAGAAGGGCTTGCAATAGGTACTTCTCCCTAATCACTTCTTAAAGAGAGTTTAAAATGAAGGACACTTAATCATACTCTTACTTTATGTTCTTTTAATCACCAAATGATGGTTAATTAGTTATCATAGAATCGGAAAAACACTTGTGTGAAAGGAGAGTTCTGGAGACTGATGGTTCCTAGGACTGGGCACCTGCAAAGAGCTCATTTCAATTTCTCTGAGAGGAATCAATATACACTTGCAGCTAATTAATGATTTTTCTCTTCTCAGTCCCCAAAGTTTTTAAAAATGGCCCTTTGTCAGAAGGGAACCAAAAAAGATTTTTATAGATGGGCTATGTCTCAATTCCTTTGAAATCTAGCTTTTTCTCATAAGAAATAACTTGAGAATATACGAAATGTGTATTAGATCATTCCTTGGTCAGGTTATTAATCCAAAGCGTGTTCAAAATAAAACACCGCTTCTGCCTTTCATCTCCACCTCTGCATCGCCCAAGCGAACAAAACAAATGGGAACATTCCCCCGTTTTCACGGGGTCTGGGTCACATGGACCCGAGAGGACAACGTGGTGCTGGGCTAGTGGTGAGAAGGCGCTACATGAGAAGCAGGGTCTCGTGGATTCCTGAGACAGTCTGACGAAAACGAGGGGAGAAGAGGCCCCAGAACGTGGGAAGGCAGCGCTGTGGCACGAGCCAGCCAGCCGTCATTCATTCTGGGACTAAAACACGTGGCCAGAACCACACAGAAGCCTCTCTACACACGGGGAGGAGCGTGAGAAGTCATGAAGAAAGAACAGCCAAGGAGGGCCTGAAGAGTTGGCCCTGTTTTGGGCTAAATGCAGTGATGGTGGGGACAGGGTGAGGCGGGGACAGGGTGAGAGGCAGGCCAACGCCTCGACGGTGAAGACGAGGCACGGAAGCACGTGGCCTTCCCCGGGCACCCGGACCGCAGGGAATCATCGACAGTGGCTGACAGGTTTGGTGGGAAAACTGTGAAGGTCACAGATGTGCGTCATCTTTTGGTGAAATAAGACAGAAAGGGCCACCCCTGCACCGCCTCTTCGGTAGTGAGTCAAGCACCCTTTGTTTTTCTTTTGTTTGTTGTCGTGGAGATAGAGGCCCGGAGTGGGAATGTTAGGGACACGCCAGGGCTGAGGCCAGATGCCCTGATCCATCTGCATGTATAGGAAAGGAAATTCAAGCCCCTTCAGGTGTCAAGAGCCCGCCCTTAGAATCATGTGTTTTCTCTTACAGCTTGCTTATGTCAAGGTGGGAAGGCACCAAGATGCTAGGAGGGTAGGAAGTCCGCATGTATTTTAAACAAAATGTTAGAATTTTCCCCAACTACATTCCTTCCATATGATTTCAGTAAGAGAATAAATAATTTCAAATGCTCAAGATACACACCAGGGAAAAGGGAATCGCTTTTTACTTAATCTGAGTTATAATTTTCCCATTAAAATCTACCCATATCAAGTGGGGGGCACAGGGAAATAACAATTATTTTTAAAAGTTTCAACTGTTCAGTTTAAGGATAGCTCTGAAAACACAATTTAGTTTGAAATTCAAGCTGTTTCATTTCCTATTTAATCTTGTAAATTTCCTTCCCTTACAATACTCAGGTTGGAAGGGTGCCAAATTAGACCAGGAGCAAATTGTCACCAACTTCACTTCAGTGCTTTATTTTTAGATTATATTAAAAACCTCATTAGGCTCCCTGAGGGAAAGAGTGTTAACCACTAACAGAGGCAGGGGAATAAAGGAAACGGAAAGCTAAGCTGAATTGTTAACAAGGAAAGCTCGCTTGAAACCCTTGTCTGAGGTCGTTGTAAATGTTAAAAGAAACTTATTACCAAGATCAGGTGAAATGACTTGAACTTGGAGCGTAATCTTTTACCCCCAGGCTAGGAAGGGCTAGTCAGGCTTGTCAAAGTGGCATATGTCTTGATTATGATTTCCAGACGGGATGTGGAAGGGAGGGGTGGGTGGAAGTCAAGGCAGAGACCTCTTTAAAGACTGTGAGCCAAGTGTTCTGTGCTCTCGCCCAACAGAAATGTGCGGCAGAGCACCCCCGCCCCCCGCCAGGCTGAGAGGTGCGTGGGCACACCAAGACACTGGCTGCGAGATTAAATGGAGTGTTGGGTGAAACATAGAATTTATTCACGTATTTACATAATTTATAATCTTTAAGCAATGGTCTCATAAATACAGACTACAACTTGACATATGCTAAGCAGCAGATAACTGTTTTCCCACCAAAATATCTGGGTTAAATAAAAATTGACAGCATTTACACGACTTTCGTTACTACCCCTCTTCTTCCTCTTTTTTAAGCCACTGCTAGTCAGTTCAAGCATATGCAATTCAATTCATTCCAGGCCGCTTCTCTCCCGCCACCATCTTGACCACGAGACCTTATTTAAAAAGGTGCCAATAATGTGTTTTGTGACACATACAGGACGAGGTCAGAATGCAAACCTCGGGTGAGCTATGCCTCTGTTGTTACTGTTATTAATTTACTGTATGTCTCACGGGCTAAAGTATTCAATGAAAAGTGCTTTAGAGATGGCGGGGATGGAGTCATTTCCATCAGTCCTATAAATAACCCAGGTTAGCTCCCAATAATGATTGCCATCCCTCCACTCAGGATCACCTACCACATTTTAAATGATACGATTCCCTCGAACAGTGGTAACGGGAAACCAAGGAAATTACAATCTCTGCAAGGCCTTTTTTTTCCTCAAGAACCACGAAAGTGCTAATTTTCCCTTTACAAATGTTACATAAAATCTTGATTACAAAACTACTCAACAATTTAATCCTACCATCCATACAATTACATGTTCCTTTTCAGCAAGGTCAAAAGCCAATGACGCAGTCCCCTCTGCACACCAGACCCGTGACACGATGGAGGTCCGCAGACTGAAATGTTACTGCCGCAGCCTCCAAACAGGAAGCAGAACTGGCCAATTTCTCTGAGTCCTTTTGGCATGAAGAAGACCCGCACCGGCGAGGCGAAAGCCGCCGGTGGGGACCCCAGCCCTCCTGTTAACTCTCTGGGCCACCTACTTCATCATTAAGTCGGGGAGGCCGAGGCTCGGTCAGCAGCAGCTTCGCTGCGGCTCGGAAGGCTGTCTCCGGAGCTTGAAGCCCTTACCGCCAGATGGCGGGTTGGCGTCAGCGGACGGAATTCTTCGACCTAGACAGAGGGGAGAGGAGGGAAGGGAAGAGCTTTAACTTTCCAAATCTGTTCATTCTCAGACGCAACAATTGTGCAGATGCAATTGGAAAGGTTTCACGAAAATAAAAAGAGTTGGACGAATTTTCAATCTGGGAATCATTTTCGATTTACAGAAAAGTTGCAAAAATAACAGAGAGAGTTGCTATACAGCCCTCACCCGGGGCACGCCCGCATCTTACACTCCCATGGGACATGTGCGGACATGAAGAATTCTGCACTGGCACCTCACTAACTAAGGGTCCAGACTTCGTTTAGATGACGTCAGTTTTTCTACTAATGTCCTGTTTCTGTTCAAGGGCCTGAACAAGGATATCACATTGTATTTAGTAAAAATTTTTTTAAATAAAAAGAAATTACATGTCGACAAATCATTCTGAGTAGGGAGTATATGCACTTTGGTAAACAAATTCCATCAGAACATGCCTGTCCCTCTGCCTTGGGGCAGAACCACCATCCAGAGATGGGTGTGCATAGACACGTACAGGACACACACACAACTGTACCTGGCCCCGTCCTTAAGCCCCGAGAGGAGCAGACATGGGCACTGTTGTCCACCTTGCTGCTTCCACTGAATATACTCTGGGGGTTGCTCCACTGTTTCTAATAGCTCTATGCTACTACATTGCATGGATGTACCATAATTTATTTAACCATTCCCCTGTTGATGGATATTTAGTTTGTTTCCAACGTTGTGATGGTATTAACAACAATGTAAAAAATATCTCTGTGAACCGATGTGTAAGATAAATTAACAGAGGCGGAAGAACTGGGTCACGCTATTCTACTCCTGGGTATTTATCTGACACACCATGTTCCCAGTGTCTATCTAGCACAAATGCAAGAAGGACGTGCAATTTAAATTTTGACAGATGCTGCCAAATTGCTCTCTAAAGAGGCTGTGCCACTTTATTCTCCTACCAACAATGCATGAGAATGAACAGGTTTCACTTTACTGCTCCGTGAAGCATAATGTCAATTTCAGGAGAAACCTTAAATCACCACCCACCTACCCAGCCCGTAATGCAAGGATTGTGTCCATGCACAAAGGCCTTCCAGATGCCCTCCCACTTCCTAGCTCTCTCTAATACCTCCCATTCTAAAATCAGCCAGGGGCCAGAGCTACTCATTTGCCTCCAGAGCTATGTCCCTTGAATTAGACCCAAAGTTCTTCAAGGGAAACGGTCCTCTTTCCTCCATCTTTGTTTCTGGTATCATTTAGCACAGTAACGGGCATGGAAGTATTTCGAAAGCATGGAATGAACGGACACGTGCATCTCGTGGCACTAACAAGGCTGAGATGCAATCTGCCAATTCTCAGGTCCTTGGTCACCAAGCCTGGAGCCTCCAGCACGTTCAGCAGCCTGCAAATCCAGGTGGGTAGTACACAGCATGGTGTCTACACTTGAAAGTGTCCCCCAGAATGTCCTACGACTACTTCTCAAAAGCCTGTAGATACTGCTGTGAATAAACTGCAAATTTATTTAAAAGCTTTACCGAAGCTTCTTGTTGTTACATATTTCTAATAAACAAATCATGGAAATCCAGCTGGCATTACAGTGCCATCTCTGAAACTGTCTTAGAAGAAAGCAGAGGAGAACATTTTTCTGGCTCTAAACCAGAGCCAGAAAGTACTGTTAACAGAAATAAGGATAAATTGGATTATATCAAGATTAAAAATCCCGGCTCTATGAAACAGTTGATTCACAAATGGAGATCAAGCCACACAGCAGATCCTTTCAATACACATAATCAATGATGGACTCATATCCAAAATAAACTCTAAACATAATTAAGAAAAAGGGAAGTACCTCAACAGGAAAATAGGCAAAAGTTCACAAAAGAGGATATCCAGATATCTTCACATAAAAATAAATAAATATCCAGAAAGGGGCTCAACTTCATTAACTGTCGACCATGAATGCAGATCAAGACTGGCACACAGACGCGGAGTGACTGGGGTTCCATATACCGCTGGTGTGAGTGTCTGCTGGTGTAACCACTTTGAAGACTGGTGGCAAACTCCTACTGAACACCTGCACACCCAGTGACTCAGTAACTCTTCTTCTGGGTATAAACAGATGTGACAAACATGCGTCCGCGGTGTACGCACACCAGATGTGACGTGAATGCTCACAGACGTACTACTTGCCACAGCTCTGAACTGCAAGCAACTACTCACATACCTATCAAGAGGATGGATAACTACATGGTGGGTATTCTCCCCTACTACTAGTACTACTGCGCGCGCGCGCACACACACACACACACACACACACACACACACACTATGGTCATGAGGATGAGTCATGCGATGATATGGATGAATCTGACAAATGTAACGTACAGCTAAAGAAGCCACATAAAAAAGAGGACATATAGTATGTTTTTTAAAAAATATAAAGTATAAAAACAGGCAAAACAAATCTGAAGAGCCAGCAGTCCGGACCGTGCTTCCCTTGGGGGCAGGGGGACAGGGAGGGATTGCAGCGGCATGGGGGAGAATTCTGGAGTACTGCTGGGTCTCGATGTGCGTGCCGCCTGTAGGAGTATACTCAGTTTGTGCAAATTCCTCTTCTCTTTTACAGTTCTAAGCACCCTTCTGTCCATATATTACACTTCAATAAATGCCAGGCACTGCGCTAACGCAATTTTACAACATCCAGTAAACAATAAACTCAATTTACTTCTCTCTAAATTTTTCTAATCTTTGTGAACATATATTTTTTTATTTTTCACAGTTAAAATGAGTATGTACATGCTAGCTTTTATACAAGAATTTTCACTGTTGGCATAACTCACTACCATCCTGTTCAATACTGCCGGAGTAAAGACCACGTAAAACACAGCACTACTTTTGGCACCCTCACAACACCACGTGCTTAGGTATTTTAGCTTGAACTGAAAAATTCCCGACTGGCTTCATGTTGCCTTTCAAACATGCATCTCGGTGACCATTTTTACAGTGAGGAAGACAACACCACCAGGGCTTCAAATGCTGAAGGGAAGGAACCGGACAAGAGGCTGCTGGCCAGCAGGCCAGTGGCCCCAAATGATGGCAGATGGGCTCGGTAGGCCTGCACGGTGCTTTGAAAATATCTGAATGGCCAGATCTAAATAGCAGGACATATTACATAAAATCCAGATCTCCGAACAAACTAAAATCATCAAAAAAGATAAAAATAACCCCAGTAGGGGAGCCTGGGTGGCTCAGTCAGTTAAGCGTCCATCTGAGGTCTCAGGTCATGATCTTGGGGTCCTGGGATTGAGCCCCGCATCGGGCTCCCTGCTTGGTGGCAAGCCTGCTTCTCCCTCTCCCTCTGCTGCTCCCCCTGTTTGTGCTCTCTCTCTCTGTCAAATAAATAAATAAAAATCTTTAAAAAAAAATAACCCCAGTAATTAATTGGACAACCAGGAGCCTACATTCCACTGTGACCCCGCCTGTTGGAGCAGGGCCCACATGTACCAGCTGTAGGGGTCACCAGGCTTTCTGCTGCTCCCACGTCCCAGTGCTAATGGCCCGTCCCTGGCTGGCCCTGGTGGGTGCTGGATTTTGCACTCCCTCCTCTACACGATGGCCAAGCACGCTTCCAGCCTCAGTCATCTCTGACCTCACCCAGTAAGTTCACCGTGCCCTGCCGGCTTTCTCCTGTTCTCCACCTGGAACTCTGACACGTCAAGTTAACGTGAATCCCAGATCTTCGCATAGCCTGCTCTGTCCGATCTCAGCTCCACCATCACCTGCTCCGAGAGGCCTTCGCTGACCACGTACAGACACTCCTTCACTTCATCCCACATTATGTTTTCCTATCGCTGCATGTCGTCTGAAGGGACGCTGCTCGTTTCTGTGCTCACAGCCTGTCTCCTGCAAAATGCGTGCTTCAGGAGAGCGGGGGCTGCGTCTGTCTTGTTCACCACGGTCTCCCCTGAGCCTGGAACTGTTCTCAATAAATATTTTGATGAATTTGAATGAAATGAATAAACACAGATACAATCTGTAGAGGACCCCGAAGGGGTGTGGCAGCCTCCCTCCATCCAGCGGCCTCATGTTAACACTTCTGGAAAGGGAAGGGGGAAGGGTGGAAAGACAGGCCTTACTTTCTACTCGCCTGGTATTTATTTACTCTTGAGGGTTTTCTTATAGTGGAGTCCCACTTGCATTTTATTTCCCTTTATTGTTTTGTTCATTTTCAATGACTTTGGATGACTAACTGAAACACATTTAAAGAGAGACTGAGGGAGAGGTGACAGCTTCCAGGACCTCTAGGCCCTGCGAACTGTTTACTCGGTAGCAGCACTCTTCGAGAAGGGCTGCAGTCACCAGGCAGCAGCTCCCCAGCAATTAGAACATAATCTGAGACCCGGCCGCCACTCTTATGTTCTCCCACACGGTTCCGCTGAGAACAATGGCGGAGACCAGACCACTCTATGTGCGGAGGGAATTCTCCCCAGCCGTGTAAGTCTGTATTAAGGCACTCTGCAAAGAGAAAACCCAGAGGGCACAGAGATACTCACTAATTTCTATAAAGAGTTCATTTATGTTTATCGCGTTTTTTGCACTCGTCTCCACAAAAATCGCATGGATGGAGTCGGCGTAGTCCTTAGCATCTCTTTCCATGACTTCTCTGGAAGGCAATAATTGCAAATCAGAAATTCTACCCTTCAAGAGCTGAACGTTATCCCCACCTACCCAGTATTAACCAGATTCGTGATGACAAAGGATGTCATGAATGGCTAGTGACTGAGCCCTGACATGTGGTCTTCCCAATCACACCACTTCTGTGGTACCACAAGCACAAAACCCAACTCAGCACTCCTGGCGATGCATCCGTCTGATGGGACGATCACAGAACGGCAAGGGTTTCCTTCCCTGCCAAAGTCAAGTCCTTGCTCTGGGAATCATGGAAGTGGTCCAGAGACTTCCAGTAAATGTGCTTCCCTTAAAGTGTGTATGTTCTCCCCGCTCAAGCACCTGGTGTCATGGGAACTGGGGGGCTGCACTCATCTCAGATAATGTCAAGTATGATGTGACCGATGTTTTCATAAATCACACACCTGTGCCTCTCTCTCTCTCATCTACTCATCCCCAAACGTCTGAACTCTTAATTTTTGTCTGAAACTTCAGGACTCCAACTAAACAAAAAGGAATTTTTCAATGTCAGAGACAAAAGCAAGATTCTTATACTGGAGACTGCTCAGGAAAAAAGGGAACATATAGCCAGCACTGTTGTCTCCTGGCCTTGTAACGCACCTGACGTCGATAAGATCACACTTATTCCCGGCAATAGCAACGACGATATTGGGCGGGCCATGCTGCCGGAGCTCTTTCACCCAGTTCTTCAGCGTTGAGAATGTCTCCTGGAACACAAAACACGAAAGCAACTGGAGGCCGAAGCAGCCAAGAGAGAGCTTTCAAAACAGTCTACAGCAAATGGAAAGGCTTACTTCTTTTGTGATGTCGTAAACAATGATGGCCGCAGCCGACCCTCGATAGTACATCGGCGCTAAGGCACGAAACTGCAGAGGACGGGGAGAAAGACACAACAGAATTGGGAAAGCGGGTTAAAGACATTTCTCGCCAGACTTTTAAGCCCAGTGGTCCTGCACAAAGGTAATCTTTCTCTTAAGCCCGAGCAGATGACACGGCGCCGCAGGGCAGACGAAGCGGCAATTACCAAGGGCAAGAAACTTTTCACGTAACGCTCTCAGAGGACAGTTTACAGTACAGTTTTATAGGAATTAAATACGGTGCTATAAACAATTGTTTCAGCTAAAAAGGCTTTTTAATTGAACTCAATGTTATAATTCCCGAATTCATTTGTTCAATAGTCTTTTAAACTTTGGCTTCCCAACTATCAAGGAGATAAAAATAATGCTGTAGATAGTTCTCCAGAGAAGTGGCTGCATTCGGGTGCCGTAAAGATAAGCCTGTCATCTAAATGCTGATTGTCCTGCAGAAACGAGTACACATTTACATTCGCTACTTGGATGAGTTTGTAACTGGCTTGTTTGATATCCGCACACGTGGCAATTCCCAAAGGCGTGTACAACTCTCATTTCATTAACATGACTTTCACTCTGTGCCCATGGCCCCTTCCCACCCCCCACCTCTACCTGATGACAGGGAGGGAAGGGATGGGAAGGGGAGGCAGAGGGATAACTGCAGGGCTCAGTCAGCAGGCCACCTCTCCTGATGAGCACAAGATGGGAAGTGGAAAACGTGCGGCTCTACCCAGTCAACACCGATCCTGGGCATTGTGCTCAGTGGCCGGGATGCCCGTGCTTGCAGCCAAGCAATTTACCTATCCTAGATCTTTGTCTTAGACCCTGACTCTGAAACCTGACTCCTATGGCTGATGAGATAGCACCGTGCTCTCCTCCTGCTTCTCCGTTCTGGTGGCTGACCCCCAAGCACAGGTAGGAACTGTCGCCAGAGGCGAGCATCCGGTGCACCGTACAATTCACATACAGAGTTAGATTCTGCCACTTCTCATCCAGTGAGCTTAACCTTGGGCTTCTACACTTTGAGTTTTGCAAAAGAAAGTGAAATTATGACTCCAGGAGGGAAGACAGGAAGGGAGCATGTCTGCTTAGCACATACCATTTTATCTCTGGAGCCTGATACCTGGCACACTACAGGTAAGCAAGAATTGGTGAATAACTAAGGGCTGTGTGAGTATGAGGTGATGTTCAACTAAATGCCAGACCAGATGTCCACACATCCGAAGCTTTCCTACTCATTGTGAGAAAAATCTCTGCCCCTGGGGTGAAAGCCCAATAACGTCCAATAAAACAGGTCAAGCTGGAGACAGAAAATAACGACACTAAGAACTGTAAGCAAGAAAGCACTACAGAATAGGAAACATTATTAGATGGAGAAGACTCTGGGCTGACTTTCATGGGTGAGGGTTAGCAGAGGCATGCAGAGAGCACCATGTGATGGTATTAGCTTTTCTTTCACTTCTGTTCCTTCACTTGCTTCATTCATTTTTACATATAGCGGACACACAACGTTATGTTAGTTTCAAGTGTACCACAAAGCGATTGGACAAGTCGATATGCTGTGCTCTCCATAAGTAGAGCTACCAATCTGTCCCCATTCATCACAAGTACAATAGCATTGACTATATTCCTTGTGCTGGACCCTCCACCCTCGTGACCGATTCATTCCACACCTGGGAGTCTGTACCTCCCACTCCCCTTCCCCCATTTTGCCCACTTCCCCACCCCCTTCCTTCTGGCAACCACCACTTTGTTCTCTGTAGCTATGCGTCTGTTTCTGCTTTTTTGTTTTTGTTTTTGTTGATTCTACATATGAGTGAAATCACATGGTATTTGTCTTTCTCTGACTTATTTCACTTAGCACTATGTCCTCTAGCTCCATCCACATTGTTGTAGATGGCAAGATCTCATTTTTTTTTAATGGCTGAGAAATACTTCATTTTATACACACACCCACACACACCCACACACACCCACACCCCTCTTTATCCGTTCATCATTCGATGCACACTTGGGCTGCTTCCACATTCCTGGCTATTGTAAATAATGCTGCAATAAACAAGGGCGCATCTATCTTTCTGAATTAGCGTTTTCATTTTCTCCAGGTAAATACCCAGCAGTGGAATTAATTACTGGATCATATGGTAGTTCTATTTTTAATTTCTTGAGGAACTTCCATACTGTTTTCCATAGTGGCTGCACCAATTTACATTTCCACCAACAGTGCAAGAGGGTGCCTTTTTCTCTGCATCCTCACTAACACTTGTTGTTTCTTGTCTTTTTTTTTTTTTTTTTTTTAAGTAGGCTCCACATCCACCGTGGAGCCCAATGCGGGTCTTGAACTCATGACCCTGACACATCAAGCCCTGAGCTGAGATCATGAGTCGGACGCCTAACTGACTGAGCCTCCCAGTCTATGTGATACTTGCCATTCTGACAGATGTGAGGTGGGATGTCGTCATGGTTTTGATTTGTGTTTTCCTAGTGATTGCTGATGTTAAGTATCTTTCCGTATGTCTGTTAACCATCTGTACGTCTTCTTTGGAAAAATGTCTATTCAGTTCCTCTGTCCATTTAAAAATCAGATTATTTGTTGTTGTTGCTTTTTGGGTGCTGAGTTGTGTAAGTTCTTTATTTATTTTGGGTATTAACCCCTTATAAGATATATAATTTTTAGCTTTAATTTTTGATGTTATTATGCTGGCAACATCCTTTACAAGGTTGTTGGTTTTTTATTTTCTTTAGCATTTAAATTTGTAAGGTAAAATTCATGTAGAGAAATGCAAAGACCTTAAATTAGATAAAAGACCTCAGGGTGCCTGGGTGGCTCAGTTGGTTAAATTAGATAAAAGATCTTAAAGTTCTGATAAAATGACTAATGTGTATGTGTATCCATCCGAACACAATTCTACCAAAATGTAAAACATTTCTATCGGTACAGAAAGTTCCTTAATGCCCACCTTATCATGCCCCTTTTTTATTCCTGATAATCACTCTTGACTTCAAAAGGCTACCTTACTGACATATGCTGATATTGATGCAACCACAATAATTGCCATTTGGTTATGATTTGCATAGGATATCCTTTCCCATTCCCTGATTTTTAAGCTATGTTTCATAGTAAAGGTATTCCTCTTATATAAGGAAGTACATTATATGTAAAGGAACTGAACATTCTGCTTAAAAGGCAGAGGTGGTCAGAATGCATCAAAAACCACGCTCAACTATGTGCTGGTTATAAGGTCTACCGTTCCGCTTTGTTTTGTATTTGTTCCATTAAAAAAAAAAAAATCAGTTTTTCCTTTCCTCCCCTCTTTTGCATCAACTATTTTTTAGTATCCAATTTTAATATATTAATTTGCTCACTAGCTTTTTAGTTATACCTTCTTGTATTTTTAAGCAGTTGCTCTTATAACTACGTTTTTTTCTCACAGTCTACTTCGAATTTAAAATGCAACACCTCACATAAAATAACACAGTGTTGCAAGAGCCTAATTTTTTCCCCACTGTCCTCTGTGCTGCTGTCAAATATTAAAAATCTACATATGCTGTAAGCTATACAAACCAATGTTATAATTTTTACATTAATAACCAGTAAGTAAGTTAAGAAGAAAAAAAGATTTTCCTGTTTACCACTTCTAGCATTCTTATTCTTCCCATCGATATGAGTGACCGCCTGGTGGTGCTTCCCTTCGGCCTGAACAACCTTTCTAGGGCTGCTGCCAAATCCTCTCAGCTTTTATTCTTCTAAAAAGGTCATTCCTTGGACTTTGTACCTGAAAGCCAATTTTGGCAGATGGACATTTCTGCTTTCAAGCACTTTCAAGAGGCTTGTGCCCCACCGTCTTCGGGCCCGCACCACCTCTGCCAGAAGCTGGGGACCACGTGCGTGGCTGTTCCCTGTGCAGTGTGTGTCCGTTATCTCTGCTGCTTTAGTGGTTTTCCTCTTTCGCTTCGATTTTCAGTGGTCTGTGTGGTTTCCTTTGTACGTATAAGTTTGTTAGAACTTCTTGGATTTATGAGTTGATATGTTTTACCAAAATGGGGAAATTTTCTCAAAGTATCTTTTTATTGTTTCCCTTCTCTCTTCACAACTTCTGGGTCTCTAGTTACACACATCAGGCTGTTGGGATCTGTCCCCCATGGTGCTGTTAACGTTTCCCACGCTCTGTTCTTCCGATTGGCTAATTTGTTTTGCCGGTCATCCCAGGGACTTTCCATTGTAGGTACTGGGGTCTTCGGCTTTAGCATTTCCATTTGTTCGATCATTAGTTTCCATTCTGTGTGAGAATCCCCACCTGCAGTTAAGTTGGTAAGACTACTCTTCCTTTAAGTCTGTGAGTGTATTTATACTCTCTGGCTTCTAGGATCTTCTCTGAAGTGTTAAGACCTGGACAATCACCCTGAGATTGGTTTTGCACACGGTGAGGGTGGGCCTGCTTGTCGTTCTGGGCCATGGTCTCTCCCTGTAAGGCCTGGCCCTTCTAAAGTTTCCCGGGAAGCTCCCACTGTCTCTCTGCTGTGTCGTTGCCGCTCTAGCCGTTGTTCTTCTGTTAGGTTCCTCGATGTCTTCCCTGTGCACTTGCAGCGGGGAGTCAAACGAAGGCCTGAAGGGAATTTTAAGCAGATTTTGGAGCTTCCTTCCTTGCTGGATCCATCTTTTCTGGGATTTGTCCCCTTCCCCACCGGGCTGCTCCAGCAGCATCGAACTCTGTCCTCAAATACCACAAACTAAAAACCGGGCCTTTCTGCCTGAGTCCTAGCTACGCTGTGTGGCATGGACTAGAGCGTGCCCTTTGGGGAAAAGCTATACCAATACGAGCCTCACCCGCTCTAATTCACTTTGCAGTCTCTGACTGCATCTGGCAGTGCCTTCGGAGACTTGTTTTTTAATGGTTTGTCCAGGGTTTGTGGGTAACTGTTATCTCTAGGAGGGTTAGTCCCTTATAAGCCACCCTGCCATTACTGACACTGAAACTCTTTCCATGACCTTTTGGCGTAAAGAAAGTGGCAGATTAAAAGAGACTCAAAGGATGTCAGCACATCTCTCCTCCAAAAGATCAAGGTTGGCAAAACCTTTTCTGGGAAGGGCCACGTAGCAAATATTTTAGGTTTTGTGGGTCATATGATTTTTTCATTATCTATTCAACTCTACTACTTTAGAGTGAAAGTTGCTGCAGACAATGTGTAAACCAACGAGCGGGGCTGTGTCCCAATAAAACCGGGCAGTGGGCTGTATTTGGCCAACAGGCCAGAGCGCCAACCCCAGCTCTAGAGGATACTCAACTACCACACGTTTCCCTCATTTTATTTATTTTATTTAAAATAAAAAAAAAGATTTTATTATTTTTGCGAGTGCGCCCGAGAGGAAGAGCGAGCGAGCGAGCATGAGTGGGGGGCAGAGGGAGAGGGAGAAGCAGACTCTCCACCGAGCAGGGAGCCCGATGCGGGACTCAATCCCAGGACCCAGGGATCACGCCCTGAGCGGAAGGCAGACGCCGAACTGACTGAGCCCCCCAGGCGCCCCGTTTTCCTGACTGTAAAACATGAGGACATTTCCTTGTTCCCATGACAATAACCGAGTTTGTGCCCTCCTGGTGCTCCGTCCCCTGCAAACGGTCATCAGAAGAAACCATGTGAAGATTCATATACCTACATCCAAGGACTGGAGGCGGTATCTATTAAAGTTCAGTTAAGAGGCTTTCTTGGAAAGTATTTGAAATGTTCTTGCTCCATTTATGGTGTGTTTATGGTATCTGTGGTGCTCGTTTGTGCACGGTGCTGGGTCTGTCTCCAAGCTACTGTGGGAATCCTTGTTAGTGAAGGACGATTGGGGGAGGAATGAATTCGTTTAGGATAGCAAATAGGGACAAAAAGATCTGACAAAGGCACTCTCTTGAGAAAATAAATTGAAATTATGAGAAGTTGAATTTCATCTGATGTTTGGAAAAAGTTAGGGTTTATCATTGCAACCTGGAGCTAGTTTCCTGAACGAACACTGAATCGAAGCTGATTGAGGACTGTGATTCTTCTGATAAAACTATATGCTAGCACAATACGATGTCTATCTTTCATTTCATGTTTGACTCTCCCATCTGATCACAAAAAGGGAATTTTTACAAAAATATCTGAGCACTCCATCAGTTTTTTCTAGGCTGCTCAACTCTTTGGTCCATAAATCATTATCTTCTGAAATACTTACATCATCATCCTGATCAGTACTTCCCCTTCATTTAACAAGATCCCCACCATCAGCAGGCTTTGCATGACATTTGTGAAGTTCTCCAAAATCACTTTCACTGACTTAATGAAATCAATTTGCAAATCAATTGCAACTGGACCATCAGAAAGACAATCCACCTGCCAAAACCACAGACAGCAATGGACGCAAGAGTCAAATGGGGAAAGGATGTTTGAACGGTCAGTTCTTCAGAAAGGATTCTCTTCTCATTTTACGATGCCTTTTGGTTCCATGATGAGTCTTACTATTGTAGGGAACTTACTAATGTAGGGAACAATACATACGCAAATATCAGAAATTAATAATTTGAGGCATGCAATACTCACATGGTAACAGCAGAGGATCTGTCCTTCCTTATCTGTGCAAAAGTAGGGCTGGCAATAGATTGACATAAATCCACTGACAGCAATATTGTGTGCCAGGGGCTGAGAGGACAGACATGAATACAGTCCCTGCCCACAAGGAGCCCACAGTCTGACAGAAGACAGACAAGTAAGGAAACAGGAGACAATCCCATGGATGGGGGCAATCAAAGACAGTGTAGGATACAAATAAATACTCTGAAGAGTTCATCACTGACTGATTTGACCAGCATCTGAGCATCAGTGCTTTGTCAGGCAGTGGGAAATCGGCAGTGACCAAGACGCGGGTTCCAGCTCTTGTCAATCAAGTTCAGTAGACAGATCACCTAATTACAAATTGCAGTGAGGGTCCTGAGGAAAATGAATAGGAGGCAGTGATGGAGAATGCACCGGGGCCCTGCTTAGGGCAGGGGGGTTAGGGAAAACTCTGAGGGTGTGTCACCGAACCTGAGACTAAAAGACTGAGAAGGAGCCAGCCGGCCATGGTCTGAGCAAAAGAAGAGAGAGTTCCAGCAGAGGAAACAACGTACGTGAACGCTTGAGGCAAGGACCTTGGGGCGTTGGAGGAACTGAATGGAGGCCAGTGGGCTGGAACACAGTGGGTAAGAGGGAGAACGAGCCAGGAGGGCAAACCGAGGCAAGAAGGCAGAGCAGGCCGTGCAGGGCTCTGCAGGCCCCATTTCAGATCTTGGCTATCTGAGAGCAGTGGGAAGTCACTGAAGGGTATTAAGCAGGAAGACAACAGCATCTGATTTCTGTTTTCAGAAGATCCCTCCGGGTCCCGTGAGGAGAAATGACGCAGGGTGGCAGGCTGGGAAGAGGGAAGTTGGGGACCAGTTAAAAGGCTACAGGGACCCTCTAGTGAGTCGCAGGTGGCTGAGCACAGAGTGCCGGCAGTGGAGGTGGAGGGAGGTGAACGTAATGATGTACATTTAGAAGCCACAGCTGGGAGGCACGCTGATAGAACAAATGTGAGGGGCAGATGAGGACGGAGGAATCAAAGGTGACCTCCAGACTCAGATTTGAGCAATGCAGGCAAATGGTAAAGCCGTGACTTGTCTGAACATAGCAGGGATGGTTAGGAAAGGCCCCCCTGAGGTGCCATCAAGGCGAGTTTTGAAGGCTGCCTATGAGTTTTCTCGGCTGAAGTGGGAGGGAGGGTATTCCGAGCATAGGGAACAGTGCATGGTTAGTAGGAGGGTGAGGCCGTATAGCATGCTGGAGAACTGTAAGCAGTTTGGTCCAAAAAGATAAACTAGTGGGAAGTGAAAATGGAGTCTGGCCGAGTCAGGTCTGAAAGGCCTTGCCCAGGGCAAACTGGCAGTCAGACCAAGCTCCTGGATGTGTCTGGTATGAGGCTCACAGCATTTCAAACCAAGTGTGGTTAGCTGTCAGATGACCCCTGGTGACCTGGCCAGCCTGGACATGAACTCCTCCCTGCAACACCTGGCTGGAGGGGGTGCTCAGCAGCTAGTGCTCCTCTCCTGATGACCTCCACAGCATGGGGTTCCACCGGGCAGTCCTCTGGACCCCACATGCCTGCCTGCCTGCCATTCCCCATGCCAGCCCCTGGCTAAGTGACCTGCTTCGGGGGGGGGGGGGGAGGCAGATTTGCATCTCAGAGCAACTACCCTGGTGCAGAGTCCATTAGAAGCGTGGAAACAAGAGGCAGGCAAACTAGCTAATGACAACACCTAAAAGAATCCTGATATTATGGTAGTAGTAAGGGAGAGGCGTAAAGCCCTGTGTTATTCTTTTTTTATGTTCTAGAGAAAAGAGATACTCTACATCACTGTGTATGCTAGAACAGGCTCCGATTCAAAGTATAATGGAGTCTATATTATAGCATGATTCTTTATGATGAGGGTTTTGCTGTATCATCAAATATATGGGAGGGGGTAACTGAAACTTGGGATTCAGTGAAAGGTACATGTATTACTGGTATGAAGAGCTACAGGTGTTCTTGGCTAATAGGACAGACACCAGGGCTGTGTCTATAGATATATTCATGGAGACCACGGGAAGCAACACTCGTGAAGGGTGGAAGAGTGACGGTTTGCAAGGGTCTGGCTGTCCTCAACGCTCCATTCTAGATGCACAACACAAAGCAGGAGGAGTGTGGACGGGGAGATTAAGCAGATGTATCTCAGATGAGTCACTGGACGTAGGGCATGACATCCGGTGTTAAAAAAAAACCAACAAAAAAACAAAAAACACAACAGAAGGAACCAAACAGCAAACTTAAGACATTAAATCGGTACAAATGTATGAGGTCTATGTCTAGGACGACCGTAATGGCTTGTTTTGTCTTCCCCCATTTGTCTGTGATGGTGCCTGTCAGACTTTATACCACACACAGTATCTATGCTGTCTTAGATAAGATCGTGATGACGGACGACCTCTCCTGATTACTTCCGGTGCACGTCTAGGCGCTCACGACAGCACCGTGCATCCATCAGATGTCCTGTTTTGATAGGACTGTTTGAAAACAAAATTAAACAGCAGCTGAATAATGGGGTGGCTGCCAGACGCACCTCGACAGGGACATCAGACGTCGGGCCCAGAGGGAAAATGAGGCAGCGGGCAGCGTCTGTTCCTTGCCCTGCCTCCCCACCCCTTGTCTGATGCGGGTGGGCCTCACCAAATCGCACTCTGCACTGAGAGGCCACGGCCCAGGCCCCACCTCTGGTTCGGGCTCTTCCTCAAGCAGATAACCATCTTGGACAATTCTATCATCAGGCATTTATTAAGTACCTATTGCTCGGCTCGGAGTTAGCTCATCCATTTCACTTAAATCTCCAACTTTATATGCTGTAAAGTTCCCTCTTTAGCTTTTAAAAGGCAGCTATAAATGAGATGTGCTTAACGCTCCCTTTCTACCACTAATTCTTTTATATCTTTGCTAGAGGATGGAGCCCCAAATTACACACAATGCTCTGAGTGGGATTTTATCAGGCCTGTTAGTCAGCATTTACTTTAAGACACTCAAAAGTATAAAAATGCCCTCAGTGCTCATTATCACTTTCTCCATCAGTGGACGTTGTGGCTCTAATTGAAAAGAAAAAGGCTGGCCGACGCAAATGGAAATCAATGTGTCTCTGGCGCACGGAAGAGAAGCGAGTAACGTGAGATGACAGGGACACTGACAGTTGGGTTGGAGCTTTACGGTGGGCCTCAGAAAAACACATAGTAAATTAAAGGGCGACTTACTCGTTCTTGTCCAGCTGTATCCCAGATTAGGAATTTATGTAGCTCATTTTGGTACTGGACAGTCTTGGTCATGAAAGATGCCCTATAAAGAGAGACCTAAATGATCAGAACACAGTTACTTAAAGCGCGATGCCAGTCCCAGTTGGAAACAGTGATCACTTAGACTAAATGCTCAAACTCCCGCTCCACGAGCCTAGCTCTTAATCGCGGTCCTCTCTGGAGTATTTACGGGATGCTCGGATGCTAGCTGCATATTCTGGGTCAAAATAAAGCATTAGGCACATCTGCCCAGAAGGTCTTTGGTTTGTGATCGCCTAACCTCCGTTTCAAAAGAACCAGAAATAATTTGGCAATCCAGACATCAGCCTCCCTTGTAAAATACACAAAAGCGGTTATTTAAAAAGACGGTATCATGGGAAAACTTTTGAAAAAACCTGTGTGTCCAGGAAACGAGTGCACTAGTAAAACATATGGGCCAGTGGGCTTTGTCCTCCCCCATTCCCAAACCACACGACCCTAGAAGTAGCTGAATGAGAGGTAATGTAACACTAGAGTTAACAAAATTAAGATGCCAAACAAGGAGCAGGAAGATGGCTGGAGAAGCGATGCCCCCAGTGACCACTTCTGAGTCTTGGGACCAGAAGAGCCTCTCGGCTGACCTGCAGGCCACATCAGCCCTTTGGGCCTCATCGTGCCCTTGAGGGGGAAAGGAATGGTGTGCAGGTCACTCGCTTAATCTGAGGGACCGTTCTGCCCAGGAGCCTCGGAAGGTTCCTATCATTTGGGGGGTCCTCTACTTTTTGGAGAAGGTGTGAGGAGCCACAGGGGTCCAGAGGACACGCCTGGAACGAAGGGGCTCCTGGACACAGGTTCCAAGTCCTGAGGCTGGGTTCGGCTCCAGCGCTATCTCCCACCCCCACCTCACACACAGAGCTCCCTCCTGGGAAGTCCTCAGTCCTCCAGGCTCCTCCAAGCATCCCAGGCCGCTCACAGCACCGAGAGATGATTATGCCTTCTTTTGTACTCGATAACAAGCCTTCTGGGGCTGAGGGGCGAGTTGTACTCTTGGAATCATACCCTAATCATCTTAATCAGGACATGAACGCAATAGCTAGGCATTTTCATATATGCTTGATGTCTGAAGTATTTTTGAGGATTCAATTAATTGTGCAAGTTCTTCAAGAAAGTGCAAGCTCAAATCCATAGAAAGACTTCCTGAAGAATCACTGAGCTTAGATAAGTATCAGAATCCTTAGTTGTAAAAGCTTAAACTCTGATACAATGAGTTCCCAGCAATATTTATATCAATTTATGGTTTAGCAAGCAGCCTCCAAAATAGTGACAGTGATGAGGAGGGGAAATTGGGCTGGGAAGCAGGATCACATTTATTGCATAGGTACCACTTACTGGATATTTATTTACTGGAAATTTACCCCTTGGTATCCTCAGTAAAGTGCTTTATGCACAGAAGGTGCTCGATAAATGGTTATTGTATCAAGAACTTTTGGCGACCCACCAGGATTAAATCAGGATGTGCAACATGATTTCTCACTTAGGAAAGATTTAAGCATTCAAAAAGCCTTGTTTATTGTGAGGATTAAATGATATGATGTATGCGGAAGTGCTTTGTAAATTGTACAGCACTAAACCTATACAGGGTATTATTATTAGTATTTAAAGGCAGCTCCAGGAAATGTTTTAGTTTAGACTTTGCAATTAGTCCTAAAAGCTTACAACTCAACTCTCCATCAATTATGGCTGTGGTGTTACATTTAAGAGTGACAACAGGCACCCAATAGAGGCCTATTAACAGAGCCAATGCATCCAACACATCCATTTTGGCTGCTCAAAGAGCAAGAGAAGAAATATGCTTCAAACAGACAAAAAGCTGAGAAAGGTATATGAAACAATTAAAAGGAAATGTTTCATTTCAGGATCAGAATTCACTGAAGTTCAAGCTACCTGCCAACCATTTCTCCTTTAACGAACACACAGATTCATTCCTCAGACAGGAGAAAGACACACAAAATGGCAGCTGTAATGCAATGTAAGCATCTTAAAGATTAAAGCCAACCGCCTGTCTGACCTGAGACCATCCTTCCAGCTCCCCTGCCATCGTCACTCTCAACACACCTCCTCCTTGTCTACACTGAGCTCTGGTGAGCCCAAAGCTCTCTACTTGGGTCTTCTTGGGTCCATAGCTGTTGGCTTCTTGTCCTTTAACCCGGCATCACTTGCTCACACTGCCAGTTCCTTAAGAATCTTGTCTGTCCTTCCATCGTGACCACCCAGAAAGGCCCCAATGCGCCTCTGCACCTGCTTCTCCTCCAGGGCTGGGGTGGCTGCCTTGCTTGAGGAAAGCCACAAAGCTACGTGGACCAGTGGGAAGACTGTCCTTTTTAAGCTGGGCCACCTCTTAGGCCTCCTGTTCCACACAGCAATTACCCCTAATTACTAATAATTCTTCCTGTGACTTCTTTCCAGCCCCCCTCCCCACTTCCTACTACCCTCCTTTCTGGGGCAGCAGGTTGGTTCAGGCTTCTCAGAAACAACAGAGATCATAAGCCCTCAGTCCCCCAACATGTTCCCCAGTCAACCCTCCCAACCTGAGAATCAACGCACTGCCATTCACACTAGCTGTGATTTCCGCTCGTCTGACTTCAGCGGAGTCACAGAGGTCTTTTCCATCGTTCTGTCTGGGCCACCACAGTCAAACATGGTCTTCTGCTCCCAGTCTCAAGTCCTTCCAACTGTTCCTCCTTCTGCCTTTACACTGACTCTTCCTCTTCCTTGAATGCTCTTCCCCTGGCTCACCCATGGCTAGATGCTGCTCATTCTTTTGGTCTTAGTTCAATTGCCAATGATCACAGAAACCTGCGCCGTGCACCCAAACCAGGCAGCTTCCCACCCCAACTCCACTCTGCAATCGCACACCGTCCTGTTTTGGCTTCAGATGCCTACTACCATATTGGTACACAATGTCTGACTGGCTTATTTGTGTGTGTGTCTTTTATTTTACCTGTCTAACCCAAGGGAAATTTAAGCTCCATGAAGGTAGCGACCTTGTTGTCCTTCTTCCTCTGTAACTGGGGTCTCTTCCTCGTCTACCTTCTCCATGCTACCCAGATTTCTCACAAAGCATTTTACCACGTTCCCATCAACTACTTGTGAGTAGTGCTTCTGAAGTGCAGGTAGAGTTGAAATTACAGGTGACCCAGGCTCTTCAACTGCAGCCAGGTGAGTGGCCTCTCGGATGTGAGGGATGTAGTTCAACAAGCATGGGGAGTCCTTCCTGCCCACTCCTGCCCAGCCACCTGCTCCTAGCTCTCTGCTAGGCAAAGGGAAAACAATCACCATGTCCCTCCATACTCAGACCTCTGGAATTCTGTTAAGGAAGCAGCTGTGGCACTTTACGGGCTCTCATGGCGGCTGCTGGCTCAGGTGCTGAGTCAGGAGCTCCTCCCCACCCCAGGCCCCAGCTCAAGCAGCTATGGGGAGACGACTGCACCTCCCTTGCCTCACTTCTCCTTAGCCCCACAAATGCCTCTTTATTCCAACAAGCATCTCTGTTAATTTTTGAGAATCTGAAATCTTGGTCTATCACACCCGTAAGAACTATTTCCTCCTCTTCGGCGTTTGGATTTGGTTAGTCAATGCAGTGGTAACACCTGGACTTAGGGCCAGGTACAGGAGGGGGTGTTGCCCAGGTGACCCCTACAGAGCCCCGGGGCAGAAGGTCTCCTGCATGACTCACCTGGAGGAATCCCTTCCCAAGATACACATTTTTATCTGTTGAGGACAGCACTTTTGTAAATCGGATTGACTTGAGCTGAACCACACACAATCTGGATACTTCGTCACCATCTCACACTTATCGTGGTGAAGCCAGGGCTTTTCCACATCCCCCAACAACGGTCCCAAACTCCTCATTCTCAGTCAGAGCATTATGCCTGCCTTCCACAGAACAGAGGCTGGTCTGCAACTACTCTTTGTCCTTTGTTACTTGCATCCAGTTTTGAACTGTCTGGTTCTTCATTTTATATTTGATCTACACTTGAACCTCAACCCCTGAAATAAATTCATAAATTGGACCCTAATCTTCGAGCAGGACTACTACAATTTGTCTCTCCCATCGTCACTCGAGCTCCAGGATCGCTCCTTTAGCATTCAAGTTAAATGATGCAGAGGGTATGATAACTTCAATAGCTTGCTTTTTGAAAAACAGGCAATGGCTTCCTGCCATCCAAATGATACATTTTTATTTTCCAGCCTGCCATTTACTTGTCTGATAACCTTATTTTTCACTACTAAACCATCTCTCTTCACTCTGCTAGGCAGATCTTATTACCTCTTTAATCTAAAATTCCCACTAGCATTATTTCCTAAAGCTAGAATGCCTTTCATATACTTCTCCATTTTTCACGACATTCTAAAAACATGACTTCCATGCACACCAAGTAGTCACGATCCTTGGTCAGAGTACGTGTTCCCAATGAAAATACTTGCCACAAGGTGTTTTAAAAGTGTCTTTTCTTTAACTGTAGTAGACTTGGTTAGCTCTCTTGGAGCACAGGTGCGCCCTGCCACCACACTCCAGCACCTCACTTGACTGCAAGCCCTTTTCTTGAAATGGCACAGGGGATGCGGTCATCCCTATGACGCTACGTGGTGCCTTTTAAGGAAGAACAATTCAACATATTTTAAAATTAACGAAGGGCCATAACTTCTAGCCAGCTCTAAATCTCATGCAAACAACGTGTGCATCCCTAGGTGATATACAGGGACAGAAATGCCATTGAATGTGCCAAGACTGAGACATCAGAAGACCACAAGTCATTCCTCTAGAGGACATACCCGGGGTCTTCAGAAGAGTTTAGGATAGTGCAAGGAACTTGACAGGTGCTCTGTGAGAATTAACTGGACATAAGCGCATGTGTGGCTTCTGTTAGAGTAGCTTTAAAGAGCCAGAAGTCTTTGGGCATCCACAAATTCGGCTGCTTCTGTGGGCTCTGCAGTCGGGCCTATCTTTAACCCTTCCATCAAACCTGAGCATCTCTTAGGCTGACCAGGTCTAAGGGTTAATGATCACTCTGCATAGTTCGTCCTTCTTGGCTGTCCCTGCACGACAGATGGTTGCTCCACGGGTTCATGGCCACCTGACGCAAATCCTTTAGGACGCTCCACGCTTTTGTCATTTTAACAACTTTTGAAAAAATATTTAAAATAAAGGAAAACGTTACTTTAAACATAAAGATAACTAAACTTGATAACAGTTTAGCCCCCCTTTCCTAACTCTGTCAAGAATAACTTTTAGTAATATAAAACCTTTCACACCATAAACAATAAAATCAACAACAACAATGAAGCTAGCTAGCTGCCCTGACAAAGTGTTCATTATTGTCAGCTATTCTCATACTTTTACACGTGTGACCCTTTCAGTCCTTACTGTGAGTCTCTGGGTTGGGTTTGACTCTTCACTGCCATTTTGCAGACAAGACATTGGGGGGACAGAGCCAGTGAGTGGCGCAGCTAGGATCCTTGGCCAGGTGCCAGACCGTCCTTGGAGCCACAGCACTGCAGTGCCGTCGTGCACCGGGCAGTCTACTTTCTTGAACACGCGGCCTTCTACTGTATGGCAGGAACGGCGCTCACGAGCAACAGGGGTCTAACTCCATCTGTGCCCCCAGGCGGCTCACAGTAGGAGGACTGGTTGGGTGAACAGACAATTAAAAGGCAGACAGATACTCAGTGAGCTCCTGAAGGACGGAAAGAGCTGTGGGAGCACAGGGGGAAAGTCAAGTCTAAGTACCTAGGTAAGTGGTGATGCCACGTGTGGGAGGCTGAATAATGCTCCTGCCCCCACAGAATGTCCACACCCCAACCCTAGAACCTGTGATTATGTGACCTTGTAGGGCAAAAGGGACTTTGCAGATGTGATTAGGTTAAGAATCTTGTGATGGGGTGAAGCTCCTGGATCGGATGATCCAGTTGGACCCAATGAAATCATGAGGGTCCTTGTAAGAGGCGGAGGAGCTGGAGCCAGGGAAGAAGGTGATATGAAGATGGAAGTGAAGACCAGAACAATGCGTCCTGAAGATGGAAGAAAGGACTACAAGCCAAGGCAGCCCCTAGAAACAGAAAAAGGCAAGGAAAACAGATTCTCCCCTCAGCGGCTCCTGCCAATACCTTGACTTTAAGCCAGCGAATTGGACTTCAGACTTCTGACTTGCAGAACGATAAAACGATAAATCTGTGTTCTTGTAAGCCACGAAGGTTGCTGTAACTCGTTAGAGCAGCAACGAGAAACTAATACACTAGGGAGGACTTCAGATAAGAAACCGAGAAGGAGGGTGTTTGCCCGGCTGATAGGGACAGTGCCCAAGGGGAAAGGGGGTCATAGTCTATAAAGATAAACAGCAGGAACAAAAGCACAAAATTGTGAATGTACAAGGAGAATCCCAGTGGCTCTACACGGTTAGACTGGGCAGGATGGGGTGGTGAGTGCAGTTCAGTAACCACAGAAAAGGCTTTGGGCAGGGTGGGGACAGACAGCCGGTGAAGGTCAGCAAGCCACTGCACTCTTAACACTGATGAGTGTCTACTCTGTGTGAGGCCCCGTTTCCTGTAAGTTAGCAGCTCCCCCAAGGCCAGGGCTCCACCACCATCACCATTTCTGCCCTATCTGTGTTCCATCTGTCTTACTTATTACTGAATACTGTAAAAAAATTTCTTTCCTATTTCTTAACTTTGCCTTGTCTAAGCAATAATACTGGTAAAATTAAAAACGCACAGATTTCACGGACTAGTTTTATTTTGCCTAACAGACAGTACAACACTCGATATAAATTTAAAATGTGCATCTGTGCACCACCTCAAGTCATTCACGGATGGTGATTTGGGAAAGGCAGCTAAAAGTCAAGGGGAGCCACTGAAGGGAAAGGGATGGTATTATCAGACCTGTTTTAGAGGTGAATTCTGGAAGCAGGCAATAGACCTTTGGGGTGCCTCTGTCAGATACAGGCTCTTAATAAGCCATGGTGGAGTAAGATGGCTCTCTGTTTTTAGGGACCCTGCAGGGTGGAAGTGGATGTGGCTATGTAGGTAAAACCCGGGAAACACCAAGGAGTGAGAGCATGGACAGACGGAGGGAAATGGGCAGACAAGGCAAACAAGGAAGGGAAGCAAATAAGGAAGGGAAACGATTCCGGAGAAAGATGGGGTAGGCTCGACTCTGAGGCTGACACACAAAAGCCACAGGGTTTTGACTGACGGAAGGCAGAGGGACAGCAGGAGTCTGAGGCCGGCTTCTGTCAGCTGAGGCCACCATGTGTGTGATGAGCTCCTTCAGTCATTTCCAAACTGGAATCGTCCTCATTCATTTTTTTTTTTTTAAGATTTTATTTATTTATGTGACAGAGAGAGAGACAGCCAGCGAGAGAGGGAACACAAGCAGGGGGAGCGGGAGAGGAAGAAGCAGGCTCCCAGCGGAGGAGCCTGATGTGGGGCTCGATCCCGTAACGCCGGGATCACGCCCTGAGCCGAAGGCAGGCGCTTAACCGCTGTGCCACCCAGGCGCCCCCTCATTCATTTTTTGAATAGGTAATATAGACTCCTATGTTTCATTACCCAAGACGTACAGAACAGGTGCAAGCTGGAATGTCCCTTTCGTCCAGATCTTCAATTCCTTTCCCTGGAAACTAATCTCACCAGCTCCTCAGGTCTCCTTTCAGAAATGCTCTAGGTTTACACAGTGCAGTATATACAGTGTCCCCTGGACCTTTCATGTATTTTTGACACAGACAGTGGCATACAGTCCATATCTCTGATTTGTTTCACTCTACCCTATACCTAGGAGATCATCCAACAGAAATATACAAGGTTTCCTCAAGCTGGCTCTTTCCCTTTATCGTATTATCCTGAGTGGCTGCCCTATAAATAGGATAGCCAGACCCCTACTCACCAGCAGTGCTGCAGTGACTAACCCTGTACGATTATTCATCTTGATGTTCGGAACTTATATGAGCTTATCTGAAGAATAAAGTCCACGACAGGGAGTGAGCTGCTGGGCCAGGGTGCGGGATGAGCACAGGGAGCAAGAGCGCGGACTGTGCAGCCAGGCCCCCAAGACCACCCTGCTTTTGTGACGAACTGTGCATCACTGGGCAAGTCAAAAGACCTCGCTCTGCCTCAGTTCTCTCATTTGGCAACTAGGAATAACTTCAGTACCTCTAACAAAGGGCTTTAAAACTATAAAAAAAATTAACATATTTTATCGAAGTATAAATATCGTACAATAAAATGCAGAGAACAGATTTTCAGTTCAATGAGTTTTGATATTTCATAATCTCTTGTAACTATTGAACTATGGCCCCAAACCAGATACAGAACGCTTCCATAACCTGAGAAAGTTCCCTCATGCCCATTTCCGCTTCACTCTTGTACCCATCCCAGGCAAACCATTTGTGACTTCTACTTCACAGATTAGTTTGGATTGTCCTTGGATATCATACCCTCTATTGTGTCTAGTTTCTTTCATTTAACAATGCTTTTGAAATTAATTTATATTATCTGGTAGTTAATTCTTCTTTATTGCTGTATGGTATTCCACTGTATGAATATATTACTCTGCCCATTCTCATGCTGAGGGTTGTTTCCAGTTTTGGCTATTAGGAGTAAGACATATTGCACGAGTCTTTCCATAAGGATGTATTTTATTTTTTCTTGGGTAAATACCTAAGAGGGCAATCGCTGAGTCATAGGGTGGATGCATGTTTAACTTATCTGAAAACAGAGAAGAGCCCTTCAAAGCAGCCATACCATTTATACTCCCACCAGAAATGCATCAAATTCCAGTTGTGCCACATCCCCACCAACATTTGGTTGTTACTCTTGAATTTGAGCCATGCTTTAAGGACAAGGCCTGGATGTCCACTCTTACCACTACTATTCAGCATCGTACTGGAGGGTCTAGCCAATACAAAAAGGAAAAAAAGTCACAAAGATGGTAAAAACTGCAAAACTGTCACAGGTCATACAAACATGATAGCATATGTAGAAACGTACAATGCTCTACGGAGTCTATAAAACGTGTAAGTGCTAGAAATAAGAAAATTGACATTTGATGGAATCACTTACATGGCTGGGGTTAAGTTTCCCATTTTGGCATTTGTTCCTAACCTCCTTTCCAGCCTTCTTTTCGATAAATCACTTTTTTTCTTTTATTCTATTTTTTCCCTTATATTGAATTTTTAACTATATCTCTTTTTGTGTGACCATTTACTAATGGCTTCTCTAGAGATTATAATACGAATCTATAAATTTCGGTCTATTTCCACATAATATGCTATTTCATGAACAACTCACAACGTATGACAGTCTGATTCTGTGCGTCCCCCTCCCACCCGTTGCACTCTTGTTGCCTTACATCTAACTTCTTCATATGCTATAAACACAGAATCTGGTATTTTTATTTTAAAAGCCAGTAGTCTTTTTAGAATTTCTTTTAGCATTTCTTATGATATGGGTCTGGCAGATTCTCTCAGCTTTTGTCTGAGAATGTCTTTATTTCACCTTTATTATTGAAGAAAAAAAGTTTTTTTTACAGATTTTATTTATTTGTCAGAGAGAGTGAGTGAGCGCAAGCAGGGTTCGTGCACGCAGGCTCCCCGCTGAGCAAGGAGCCTGACGCGGAACTCGATCTCAGGACCCCGGATCATGACCCAAGCCAAAAACAGAAGCTTAACCGGTGAGCCACCCAGGCGTCCTTATTGAAGGAAATTTTTGCTAGATACAAAATGTTTGCTCGGCAGGCCCCCCTCAACACCCTCCAAACTGAAGACGCTCTATCACTGTCTCCCTGCCTCCAGTGTTTCTGTGGAGAAGTCAGCGATAATTCTTATCAACGTTCTCTCACATATTACGTGTTTTTTTTTTTTTAATACCCCCCCCCCATTTGGTTTTAAGATCTGCTCTTCCGTTTTGAGCAGTTTGACTATCGCATATCTGGGCTATGTTTTGTTTTGTATTTATTCTGATTAGAGTTTAGAGATATTTTTGGATTTATAGATTGATCACTTTCATCAATTTTGGAAAGTTATTGCCCTTTAGCTTTTGAACTCTTTCTTTTGTTCCATTCTTTTTCTTTCTTTCTGGAATGCCAATTAGGTGTATGTGAATGTGGTATAAGGAATACATGTTTGGTCTTTGTTGCCAGGTTCTGACACAGATACCTTAAATCTCTTGGAAATTCCAGAGTGATAGGAATGTCTTTTGTTCTAATGAGGTGACTCCTAGTGGGCTCCCAGACAGCCCCGGGACTGGGGAGGGATGTGCTGGTTGCTAGAAAGACCAAATATTGATTAGCAGGTTGGAACTTTCAGTCCTATTCTGCTGAGCACAGGGAGTGGTGAGGGGCTGGACAAGGAGCTAATCATCAAGGGACAGCGATCTGATGCACCACACCTAGTAATCAGACCTCCATAAACATCCCTTAGCCGAGGCGTTTGAAGAGCCGCTGGGTTGGCGGCATAGCCCTACTCCACCGACAAGAAGCTCCTAGGTTTGAGGCCCTTCCAGCTCTAGGTACCTCTTCATCTGGCTGTTCACTTGTGTCCTTTACAGTAAAGCAGTAAATGTAAGTAAAGTGTGTTCCTGCATTTAGGAGCTGTTCTAGCAAATTACCCACCCCGAGCGTGGGGGGCAGTTGTGGGAACTCTCAACTTCACGGCCACGTCAGACATGAGTGCGGGTCCTCGATGCTTGCACCTGGCATCTGAAATGCCAGCAGTCCCATGGGACGGAGTCTGATGCCACTCCAGGGAGTTCCTGTCAGAATGGAACTGAATGGAAGGATACCCAGAAGCTGTCTGGAGAGTTGGAGAATGGGTTGTTGGTGTGGAAATAAAACATACATTTGGCAGAAGAGTTGGGACGAGTAAAAACAGTTCGTGCTGAGACTGTCTGACAGTGATCTACAGTGATCCCAAAGTCTTTTCATCACTGTTAACTTTTCTTCCCTTCATGTTTCAGTTTGGGTACTTTCTACTGACCCGGTTTTATATGCAAATTTTAGGAGAGGAACTCAGACTGGACATAGCAAAGATCAGTAAACCGATCTAGATTTTGAGGAATTCTCTTGGCTTTCCAGTTCCCCACCTGGATCCCTGTGCCTTGGCCGCTGTTGCCCTGTGTCCGGTGAAGCAGAGACCCCTTTGGAGCTCGCCTGCCACGCTTCACGTCTTCACAGCTGACAGCTCAAGTGCTCCCACCTACGGCAGATTGTCCCTGTCTCTGTTGGGATCAAGAACCACCATGGATCGCTTCCCTCTTAGAAGTGGTTTGTCACCTTCTCAAGTTTAGTTCATATTGGTTTCTCTGTGAGCTCAGATACCTAATGGGCTTTTATTTACTTTTTTTTTTTTCAGTTTTTAAATTTACTTAAGTAATCTCTACACCCCATGTGGGGCTTGAACTCTCGACCCCAAGATCGAGTCAGCTAAGCCAGCCAGGCGCCCCTCTAATGGGCTTTTAAAATTTTATCCGGCTTGTTTTTTTTTTTTGGATGAGAATCTTGTGCCCCTTTATAACTGAATCGAAAAACACACAGGGCTGTTTAAAGGCTGAGTTACTACATTTAAAGTCTATAACGTATAAACATGATTATCACTACTACTTAACACATCACAGTGGTTGTACCAATTCACACCCAGTGGTGGACTTACTGACAAGGTTGGATGAGGTCTTTGGGGCTGAGAGAGTGGAAAGAGGAATTCAGGGGCAGACACATGGGAGTCCCAGGTGTCTCTGCAGTGACACAGCAGTCATCTGGAGTCACTGGAGAAAGGTGGCCCTCAAGGCTGTGAGTACGAATGAAATCACATGGGAGGACACGGGGCTGTAGAAGAAATCCTCATGGCTTCAACATTTTAGGGGTGGACACTGAGGCCGAAAAACAGAACAAGAAGGACTGCCCCAAGAGGAGGGAAGGAGGAGAATCAGAACTGTATCCCAGGTAACCAGAGGCTTTACAGCAAAAGAGGATATCAAGATAATGCCAGATACTTCTAGAGAGGACACATAAAATAAAAAGCAACTTGTGGATTATACTGGCTATTCACAAGTTGATGTTAAACTCTGTAATAGTGGTTTCAGTGGGATGATGGGACGGAAGCTAATACGAGGATCCGAAGTGCATGCATGATGGGTAAACAGGGACAGTGAGTGTGCAAAATTACAGCAATCTTGTAATTAAAGAACAACTTTATATTGAGTGAGTACAATGGGCTGGGCACGGTGGATATCACTTGGTGATACTTTCAGATGAGGTTCCTCCTCTCATAGAACTTATAGTGCAGTGGTGGGAGCAGACAATAAATAGGTAAAGAGACACATGATTATAGATTTTAATACTACTGTGAAGACATCAAACCATTGTGTGCTGACAGTGACTGAAGTGGTAATTTGAGATAGGGTGGTAGGAAAAACCTCTCGGATAAACCCTAATGGGTGAGAAGATCCGACCATGCGAATACTGGGAAATAAGAAAACATTTCAAAAAGAGGAAACAGGAAGTGCAAAGGCCCCGAGGTAGGAGAGAACAGGTGTTTGGAAAGGGCTGCGGCTGCAGTTTACTACACTACGAGAGGAAAAAGTGATAAAAATCACAGTGAAACTGGGTATTTACCCCAAAGATACAGACATAGTGAAGATAAGGGCCATATGTATCCCAATGTTCATAGCAGCATTGTCCACAATAGCTAAATCGTGGAAGGAACCGAGATGCCCTTCAACAGATGATAGGATTAAAAAGTTGTGGTCCATATATACAATAGAATAATACTCAGCTATCAGAAAGAACGATTTCTCAACATTTGCTGCAACGTGGACGGCACTGGAGGAGATAATGCTAACTGAAATAAGTCAAGCAGAGAAAGACAATTATCATATGATTTCTCTCATCTATGGAACATAAGAACTTGGAAGATCAGTAGGGGAAGAAAGGGATAAAGAAGGGGGGGTAATCAGAAGGGGGAATGAAGCATGAGAGACTATGGACTCTGAGAAACAAACTGAGGGCTTCAGAGGGGAGGGAGTGGGGGAATGGGATAGACTGGTGATGTGTAGTAAGGAGGGCACGTATTGCATGGTGCACTGGGTGTTATACGCAACTAATGAATCATCAAACTTTACATCAGAAACCAGGGATGTACTGTATGGTGACTAACATAATATAGTAAAAAAAATTAAAACAATTATAGCAAGTTAAATAAAGCTGTGTATTCAAAGGAAAAAAAATCACAGTGAAGTTTCTGGTTATTATTCTCAGGGCAACAGGAAGCCATTAAAGATTTTTAAAGAAAAATAACATGATCCAATTGATAGTCTCAAAATAAGACTATTTAGAGAGTAGTGGAAAGATGTGAGCTGGTTTTAAGAACAGGAACAAACAAGACTTGCATACGGATTAAAAGTGAAGTGTGAAGATGAGGGAGGATTCAAGGATGCCTCCCGGATTTGAGGTCTGATGGGATGGACAATGAAAGGGAAGATAACAGGTACTGTTTCCTAAAAGGCTAAGGAATGAACACAGATCCAAACCTCAGAATGCTTTTCAGTTGGAAGTCATGGGTCTAGGATGAATGGAAGAAACCAGAGTAGATTAAGACTTTGGATAGAGAGGAAAAGAAGGGCTCAATTCAGAGAGCCAGGTTCCACCATGAACAGCAATGGATGAACTCTAGAACGAAGAGGAAACATCCCTGGATGAGTGGAGTAGGACATCTTTCCTGTCATCCCCTCAAAAACACCCCCAGAGGGCCAATTCATGTGAGGCCTGAGAAACAAAGCCGTAAAGGACTCAGGTTAAGGCAAGGCCCAGGCAAACACCTGTCAAATCAGGCAGGAGCCCTGTTCCAGGTGGCAAGCTGGCAAAACAGAGAATAAAGTTATGCGGTTCAGAGAGAGCTTCCATAAGGAGAAAACAATGGGACTGACATCTTATTAGATGAGCTGGAAATCAGCAGGTATATTCTGCAGTAAGCATGCTCAGCGGCTGGAATTGTGCATGAAAACAGAAGACAATGGACAAGTGCAGAGGCTGTGAGAGTGTAAGCCATCACCCAGGCCCAGAGCCCCAGGCTTGGGGTGAAGGCGGCAGAAGGCCATACATTGTAGGGACTGCTGGCGTGGATACAGACCAAAACTAAAAATGACCATTTGGATTTGTCCCATGAGTGATAAGAAATCAGAGTGGTAGTGGGGACTGGATTCGGGTGTCTGGCAGCAAGATCTGGCAAACTCTGTAAAAGGGGCACACAGCAGATGTTTTCAGTTCTGCACACCCTGGTCTCTTGTCACTTTGGCTGCTGTAGCATGAAAGCAGCCGGAAACAGTACGCCAAGGAACGGGCGGGACTAGGTTTGGCTCCTGGGTCATAGGTTTGCTGACCCTGATCGAGAGCCTCAAATTATTCATAAAACTTTAATTAAACAATAGCTGGAATGCAATTTAAAAAATGCTATGCAAGGGCACCTGGGTGGCTCAGTTGGTTAAGTGTCTGCCTTAGGTTTGGGTCATGACCCCAGAGTCCTGGGATCGAGTCCTGCATCGGGGTCCCTGCTCTGTGGGGAGCCTGCTTCTCCATCTGCCTCTGCCTCCCTCTCTTTCTGTCTCTCATGAATAAATAAATAAAAATCTTTTAAAAAATGCTATGTATACAAGGGGATAAGTCACTGTGACCAACAATCAAGACAAAAGACAGACAATGAAGAGAAACACAGGTCATTTGGAGAATGGATTCGTTATCAGACATCTTTATTTTTAACTTTTATCATGAGAATTTTCACTCACAAAAGTAGAATCCATTGACCAACTCCAATAATCATCCACTTTCCACTGTGCTTTTGTCATTAAAAATGAACTTGGGGGTTGGGAGGGGAAAAAAAGACAGACTTGAAAAGAACTATGCCTCATACAAAAACCCAGGGGTGCCTGGCTGGTTCAGTTGGTACAGCACATGACTCTTGATCTCGGGGTCGTGAGTTTGAGCCCCACGCTGGGCGTAGAGATGACTTAAAATAAATTAATTAAAAACAAAAACAAAACCCCAGACTAGCAATTTCAGCAGAGAAAAGGAAACTAAAACAAAATTTAATGGATATACTAGAACTTTGGGAAAATAATAACAGAAGTCAAGAACTTAATGGTTCTTTAAGTAGGTTTAAAATCAGATTAAAATTAGATGAAGAAAGTGATTAATGAACTGGATGAGAGACTAGAAAAAACACCTAGACTGAAGCATGAGAAAAAAAAACGATGGAAAATAGAGAGTAGGAGAGACACAGAAATGAAAACCTTCCGCACTGCGTCACGGCAGGCTGGGAGCGCCGGGGAAAACGGAGCAAAAGCAAGATTGAAGAGATAATGGTGGAGAATTTTCCAACTTGAAAGACATCAAACCACAGGTTCCAGAAATACTGTGAACCCAAGCAGGATAAATACAATGAAAACCTCACCTGGAACATCAAAGTAAGACTGCTGAAACCCAAAGACGAAAGGAAACTTTGAAGGCGCTCGGAGGAGGAAAATGACACATCGCATCAAGAGAGGAACGAGACTGACCCGCGTCAATGAAAGCAGAGGGCTCTAAGAACATGCGCGCATATTTTCAAAGGTCTGAAAGACAGTAGCTGAAAACTAAGAATTCTGTACTCAGTGCAAACAAACCTCACACGATTACGACCTGCTAACATTAAAAACAACTGGGTGAGGGTGTGCAGCACGCGTCTCTCTCCTACTGCCGGTGGGGAGGGAGGAGCGCGTGGACCCCTTAGGAAGACAATGCTTTCTTAAACAGTTAAACATGCTTTTATTTATTTATTTGGTTTTCAAAAATATTTTATTTATTTATTTGAGGGAGAGAGAGTGAGAGAGAGAGAGGGAGAGAGCACGAGCCGGGGGAGGAGCAGCGGGAGAGGGAGAAGCAGACTCCCCGCTTAGGAGGGAGCTCGACGACGCAGGGCTTGATCCCAGGACTCCCGGATCATGACCTGAGCAGAAGGCAGGCGGCTTAACTGACTGAGCCACCCAGGCGCCCCTAAACATGCTTTTAAACCTATTCTGGTAGCCAGCATCCAAGATGGCCCCAAGGGTCCTCACTGCTGGCCCTGATGTCCTTAGTCCACTCTCACAGTGAACAGGGCTGATCTGTGTAACCAAGAGGACATCATGGAAATAACAGATGAGGTCATAAAGACACAGTGGCTTCTATCTTGGGCTCTTACGGACTCCTCATTCTGAGGATGACGGCTCTCATGTTGTGAGGACACTCAAGCAGTCCTGTGGAGAGGTCTAGATGGCAAGAGCCAGAATCACCCCCCTAAGCTGCTCCTGAATTCCTGACGCCTAAAAACTGTGAGAGATAATACATGTTCACTGTTTTTAAGCTGCTAAATCTAAGGGTAATCTGTTACACAAAGAGGAGTAACAAATATGTCTATTAACCAGAAATTCTACCCTCAGGTATATACTCAAGAGTCACACACGTGTATGTCCACAAAAAGACCTGTATGTGAATATGCAGAGCATCTGCATTTATAAGAGCTCAAAACCGGACTCCATTTAAATGTCCGGCAGCAGGAGACTGGATAAACGAATGGCGGCATATTCTCGCAATAGAATGCTAGTCAACAATAAGAAGGAACAAGCTACCGATAAATGCAAAATCACGGATAAATCTCAATAACTGCTCCGAGCAAAGGAAGGAGACCCAGGTATATGAAGTCTAAACACACATGTACTCTCTGTGACCGAAGTCAGAATGGTGGTTAGGCCAGCGAGGCAGGGCAGATGCACGAGGCAGGCAGCTAGCTCTCTGAGGGAATGGAGGTGTTCTGGGTCTTGATGGCACGGAAACGAGCACAAGGTAAACATTCACAGAGCTACATGTTTTACTGCACGCAAATAAAAGCTCAATAATAAAAAAGATAAAATTAAGACATTTTCAGATAGACAACCCTGCACCAGAAGCATAAACTACAGGAAATACAAAATGGTGTGCTTTAGAACCAGGTAAATTATCCCAGATGGAAGGTGAGAAATGCAGGCAGGAATGTAAAGCACTGGAGAGAGTAAACACATGGCAGAAATCAACAGGAATGTTCACTGTGTAACAATAATAAATGTCCTGTGAGATCTAGAATTAAAATATACTGTAAGAGCCTAAAAGGCAGGAAGCAGAGAAATTAGATTTGAGAACCTTGCATTGCTGGAATATGGTAAAAGTAATTTATATTAGACTCGAATATGTCGAGGATGCATAAGGTAATTTCTAGAGTAAACACTTAAAGAATAATAAAAGAATGTATAATTACCAAGATAACAACAGGGAGAAATACAGCATTACAAACAAAATTCAATCTAAAAGAATACAGGACAGGGTAAGTAAGAAACAAAGTGTAAAACTGTAGGTTTAAACATAAAGATATCAGTAATTATATGAAACGCAAAATAAACACTCCAATGAAAAGTCCAGTTGGGAGCTCTGAGTGCAGTTGTGGTGGTGGTAGCCCGTGCTGAAATCACCCTCATGAACTGGTCAAGAGGAAAGCCCGTGCTCCCGGCCGGAGGACGACATGCAAGGCTACCCGTGCGGCTGGAAACAGAGCTGGGAGTCCTGGGAGGGAAAGAGCTGCAGAGGGGGAGAGCCTTCAATCCATCCACACACTCATCTCGAATCCACGCTGACCCCTAACCTGCACACGTACGGGGAGATGCCAAGGAGAGCAACAACTGCAGGCTGAAAAAAACGCTGGGCAGAGATTTTAGTTGCTGCCAACTTCGGGAAAGAGTCAGAGGTTTGAATCCTGCCAGCTGACAGGGGCCCAGGAAACACCCTGAATGAAAGTCCAAAGACAACACCTTAGAAGTAAAGACAATACCCTGGGAATAAGGATGTGCCACGAGGCCAAGGGCAACACTCCAACAGAACATCCTAACAAAGTGTAAAAGCAAGCTTCCTATTTTAACTTTCTGCTAAAACAAAACTCAGCACTCCTCAACAGAAGATAAGAGAATCTAAAATCTCTGCAACCTATCTTCTGCAGGGTCCAGTGCACAATAAAAAATACCACGTAGGCAAAGAAATGCGACCCAAGGTCAAGAGGAAAAGAGTAAACAGCAATAGATCCAGAGCTGATCCAGATGTTGGCATCAGCAGACATACGTTTTAAAAGAAGCTATTATAAATATAATCAGGACTTAAAGAAAAAGAGTCATATTGAATGAACAGATGGAGAACTGAAGCATGTGAAATATAAAAAAGGAATCATATGAAATTCTAGAATTAAGGATAGTATCTGAGTGAAAAAAATACACTAGATGTACTTACAGAAGAAAGGAGCAATTGAACTTAAAGACAGATCAACAGAAAAAACATGATCCTAAGAACAGAGGGGAAAAGATGGAAACCCCCTCTCCCCAGAAACCCCAGGATTCAGTTATCTGTTAGATGGTATCTAAGAGTTTAATATATGTACAATTGGAATCCCATAGGCAGAGTGAAAGAATGAGGTAGATGAAACATTTAAAGAAATAATGGCTGATATGCCCCAAATAATCAAATTTCTGATCCAAGAAACTCTGATCCATTGATCCTAGAGTATATTACGCACCTAGCCATTAGAGTAAATTGCTGAAAAGATAGCAGACCTCTTTTAAAAAAAAGATTTTATTTATTTTAGAGAAAGAAAAACAAGGAGGGAGGGAGGAAGAGAGAGCATGTGCAAATAGAGGGAGGAGCAGAGGGGGAGGGAAAAGAAGGGGGAAAAAAATCTCAAGCAGACTCCCTGTTGAGCACAGAGCCTGATGTGGGGCTCAATCCCATGATCCTGAGATCATGACCTGAGCGGAAACCAAGAGTCGGATGCTTAACCGACTGCACCACCCAGGCACCCCAAAATATAGCAAATCTTAAAAGCAGCCAAATAAAAAGATTCATCATACATACGGTAACAATACTAAGGCATGACTATAAGCCCCTCAGCAGAAACCATGAGGCCAGAATATAATGGAATAACATATTTAAAATCCTGAAAGAAAAGCTTGTACATGAAATCCCCAGGACCTAAACTGGGAATTTGTACCTTCTGACCTCTCTTACCCATTTCGACTTTATATCGTGCAACATGGTACTGTAATTACTAACACTCTCTCGCGTATTTGAGAAAGTTGCTCATCGAGTAACTGAAAAGTTCTCATCTCAAGGAAAAAAGCTTTTGTAGCTATGTGTGGTGATGGGTGTTACTAAACTTATTGTAGTGATTATTTCACAATATGCACAAATATCAAATCATTATGATGTATGATGACAACGACAATCAGCCCAGAAATCTGTTCTCCAGCAAAAATAACTTTCAGATGTAAGAATGCTGTACGGACATGACATTTTCTGATAAACAAAAACTGAGGGAATCTGCCACCAGTAGCTCGGAATACATGAAACACTATGAAAGTTCTTTAGGCCAAAGGGAAATGACATCCAGTGAAAACTCACTTCTACAGGAGGGAATGAAGAGCAATGGGTATAGTATTATGTGTGTAAAATAAAAAGAAATTATTTTTGTTCTTCCTCCTTGTTTTCCTGTGGTGAATAATTACTTATCCTCAAAGCTGCTACTTGGTGGGCCATTCAGGTGGAGAGGTAGAGTGGCCCAGAGGGAGGTATCAAAGGCTGGCCAAAGTGAGGTGCCCCCATTTAGGGAGAGTCAGGTGGCCTGGGCTCTCAGAGCCCGTGGAAGGTGAAGAAGGCACCAACAATACAATGTTACCATGTTTTACACCAAATAGCCAGTTGTCTTTTAATGACATTAGGGAAAAAAGCCAGTTTTTTCGTAATGCCCTTCTTTGTACTAATTATCATTAAAAAAATTTTTTTAAAACAGCCTCCAATTCAGAGAAAACTTATAAGCACAGAATTTATCCTGAACCATGTGACAAAAAGCTAGCTCATTACCTCTGAAGGTTAGTGGACATTTCCTAACAGCCAGAATATTCTCCTACATGAGCAGAACAAGATCATAAAAATCATGAAATTAGCACTGACAGAGTACTACCATGTATTTCTCAGAACCCATTTGAGTTTCGCCAATTGTTCAGTGATAGCCTTTTTGGTAAAATATCCAGTTCAAAATCACATGCTGTATTTAGTTGTCATGACTCTTTAGTCTCCTTTAATCTGGATCAGTTTCTTAGTCTTTCCTCGAATTTTTCGACTTTTGAAGACGACAGCCTTGTTGTTTTGTAAAATGTCACTCTCAGTTTGAGTTTCTCTGATGTTGACTCATGACTGGATCCATCAAGAATGATTATACTTGGAAGTTCACTTAACGTATTTGCGGTGGCTACAAACTATGCTTACTTTTTTGTCTTCTGATCCGCCTCCCTTCAAGAGTGGAGCTTCATGCTACACGCTGTGCATCTGGGATGGCTAGCTCAGTCACCCCCTCTACTGAACAAAAGCCTTGGTAGGTGACTCCTACATACATCACAGAAGATACTGCAGACTCCTGCCTGCTCCGGCTCTTGGATTGCTTGCCCTGGGGAAAGTTAGCTGCCTTGTGAGGACACCCAAGCAGCCCTATGGAGAGGCTCACATGGTAAAGATCTGAGGAACCGAGGCCTTCAGCCAACAGCCATGTGAGTGTACCATCCCGGAAGCAGATCCTTCAGCCCCAGCCAAGACTTCACTTGACTGCAGCCCCAACTGACATCCTGGCTGCAACACTGTGAGAGCCGGATGGAGGACCATTACCAGCTAAGCCACTTGATCCTGGTCCACAGAAAGAGTGGAGAGTGTTTATTGTTGCCAGAGGCTAAGCACTGGGATAATTTCTTACTTAACAATATATAACTAATACAATTATCTACCACATTAATAGAAAAAAAGAGAAAATCAGGTTATCATCTAAATAGATGCAGTAAGGGATGCCTGGGTGGCGTAGTTGTTTGAGTGTCTGACTCTTGGTTTCGGCTCAGGTCATAATCTCAGGGTCGTGAGATGAAGCCCCGTGTTGGGTTCTGTGCTCACCTTGGAGTCTGCTTGAGATTCTCTCTCCCTCTGGCCATCAAACCACCCTGCACCCGTGCTCTTTCTCTAAAATAAATAAATAAAATCTTAAAAAAAAATGTTCAGATAAAATTCAAGACCCATTCTTTTTTTTTTTTTTTTAAAGATTTTTTACTTATTTATTTGACAGAGATAGACAGCCAGCGAGAGAGGGAACACAAGCAGGGGGAGTGGGAGAGGAAGAGGCAGGCTCCCAGCGAAGGAGCCAGATGTGGGACTCGATCCCGGAACACCGGGATCACGCCCTGAGCCAAAGGCAGACCCCTAACGACTGCGGTACCCAGGCGCCCCCTTCAAGACCCATTCTTAATAAAAACTCTCAGCAAACTATAAATAGAAGGAAACATCCTCATCTTAATAATGGACAACGTACAACTAATACCAAACTTAACAGTATAATGTTGAATGACTTTCCAATAAGACTGGAAAAAGGCAAAGGGTGTTGGTCATTACTTTATTAAATATGGTACAGGAAATCCTAGCCTGTGCAGCAAGGTACAGACAAAAACTAAAAGGAAAGGATGCACACTGTCTTTCCTTTCAAACAACATAATGATGTATGTAAAAAATCCCAAGGAATCTAGAACATAACTCCTAGAATAAATGAGTTTAAACAGGATTAAAAAGTATAAGGTCAATATATAAAAAATCAGTGGTATTTCTACAGACAGGTAACACACAGTTGTAAATAAAATGAAAAAATACAATTCCATTAACAGTAGTTTAAAAAACATTAACATTAAAAAAATTTAACAGAAATACTCTTTAGACTCCCCCACTTAAACCCACAAAACAACAAAGAGAGCTGTTAAAGGAGGCTGAAGAAAGCGGAGAGACCATTCTAGTGCACAGGCCAGAAGACTCGATATTGTAATTTTTTTTCAATATTATAATTTTTGACTGAGGCAGGCTATTCAGTGTGGAAAAGAAAGTCTTTCAACAAATGATGTTGGGACAACTGCATAATCACATGGGAACATAACACACCTTACCTATGTCTCACTCAATACAGAAAAATTAATTTGAGATAGATCAAACAACTAAATGTAAAACTAAAACTATGAAGGAAATATAGAAGATTGTTGTGGAGACTCTGTGACAGGCAGAGCTTTCTCGGAGAGGACCAAAAAACCATGAATCAAAAAAGACAAAACTGACAACACGGACTTCAATAAAATAAAAACTTCTGTTTGTCAGAAGACATCATTAAGGAAATGCAAAGGCAAACCAAGGAATGGAAGAAAATATATGTGGTAAATATACCTGACAAAAGAGCTGAATTTGTTGTACAGTGGTACTATCAAGAATTTCTACAAATCTTTAAAAAATAAGATGAACTCCAAATGAAAATGGGCAAAAGACTTGAAGAGTGACTTCATGAAAAATATGAGTGACAAAAAAAGCACATGCAAAGATTCTTAACATTATCAGTAATTTGGGAAATGCAGATTAAAAGCACAGTGAGATAATTTTGTATCCACTAGGACAAGTAAAGTCAAAAAGACAGACAAATATTGGTGAGAATGTAGAGCAACTGGAATTCTACACATCATAGTAGGAGGGTAAAATGATACAACCACTTTGGACAGCTGTCTGAAAACTTATGAAATTATATATCCACTTGACTTATAAAAGAATGTTCACAGTATCTATATTCACAATAGCCAAAACCTGAAAATGACCTGGATATCCATAACCAGAAGAGATAAATTGTGATCTCTTCATATGAGCGGACCTTATTCACCAATTAAAAAATGGGGGGAGGGGGGGAACTATAGCACGCGCAACAACATGGTTGAAACTCCAAAACATTGTTTTATGGAGAAGAAACTAGATGCCATTTATTTCATTTATGTGAAATTTAAGAACAGGCAAATTAATCTATAGTGACTAAGATCACCACGGCGGTTGCTTATGGGAAGTGGGACTCATCGAAGGAACTTTCTGAGGTGATGGAAATTTCTGGATTTTAATTAGGGTGTTGGTTATATGGAGTATACTTTACCAGAATCTAATCATAAGCTGCTTACAGGAGCCCCACCTTAAATATAAAGATATAGAAGGGTTGAAAACAAAAGGATGAGAAAATATGCACCGCGCAAATACCAACCAAAGGAAACGGTGTTGTATTAATAATAGACAAATCAGACTTCGAGGCAAAATGTACCCTAGAGCTTAGAGTACATTCAGAATGCTAGAAGGTTTGCGTTATTAGTAAGATATAAATTTCTAAATTTATAGGTACTTCATGTACCTGTAGCATTGATAAAACAAAACGGAACGAAAGGGTAGACTAATACATAACCATGGCGGGATTCTAACCCACTTCTCTCAGTAACAGATGGATTCAGGCAGACCAAAAGAACTAACAAGGATAACAGAAAGAATGAACAATGTGATCAATAAACTTGACCTAATTCCATTCATAAAACAGGAGCACAGCATACAAAAACTTTTCAAACACATACGGAATACTTACCCAAACTGATGTATGCTGTGCCACATAGTACACGGTACCATATTTTAAAGGATTTAAATCATGCAAAATACGTTCTCTCACCTCGATACAATTATGACAGTAATCATTAACAAAAAGTTAACTAGGAAACCTCCTTATATTTGAAAACTGAGAAACACACATCTAAATGACACCTGGATCAAGGATGTAATCTTAATAGAAAGTGGAAAACATTTTGAAATGAATGATAATGAAATTATGACATATAAAAATTTGTTGGAATCAGCAAGAGCCATGGTTAAGGTTTTAAAATATAAGGAATACAAGTGAAAATAATAGAGACTGAAAATCAATGATATAATCATCTATCTCAAGAAGTTAGAAAAGAACAGCACATCGAACAGGACAGAAACAATCAAGACAGGAGCAGAAATTAATGAATTGGAAAGTAGACATACTGTAGAGGTGATGAGAGGCAAAACTAATGTCAGAAATGCAAAAGGTATATCAGTTTAGAATCTTATCTTTACACCAATTGGAAAAAGTATATGAAATAGCCAAAAACCTTAAAAAAAAAAAAAAACCCACAAAACCCCACAATCTATCAAAACCAATACAAGAAGAAATAGAAAATCTGTAAATGAATAATCTTACAACTATGAAAAGAAATGGACTCCTTAAACTCCATTCCACAAGGACAATTTGAAGCTCAGACGGCATTACTGATGAATTTTACTAATCACTTAAGAAATAAGAGCAATTTTATACAATCTCTTCCCTGGAAGAGTTTCCCAACTCATTTTATAAGGGAAGCAAAACCCAACACCAAACTTGACATATACATTACAAAAGGGATTATTACATGACAATCTTACTTATAAACATACACAAAAATCCTAAAAAAACAGCAAACTAAAACCAGTGATTACTAAAAGAATATGTCATGATCTAAGCGGGTTTATTCCATGAAAATTCAACAGTGTAATTTGCCATATTAACAGCATAAAAGAGAATACTTACATGACTAACCCAGTAGATGTAGAAAAATCTTTTGATAAATCCTACACTTATTCATGCAAAAAAAAAAAAAAATTCCAGCAAAGGACACTCTATAATGTGATAAGGGATATGTTCAAAAAACCTACAGCAAACATTTAATTTAATGTTTATGACAGTGAAAGCTTTCCCACTAAGATCAGAGTAAGATAAGAATACCCAGAACCACATTTCTTCAACACTGTACTGGAGATCTGACTCAATTCAATAATAAAAGAAATAAAAAGTTTAGGATGAGAAATACATTTCAAAACAATACCACATAGGATTTAATAGCATAAAATTGCTTTGAAACATCAAACCCCCTAGTATAAATCTAATGAAAAATGTGCAAGTCCACTACACAGAGTAGTAGAAAAAAATACTGAGAGAAAATAAACAAGCTTGTCTAATAAATGGAAGAATAATCAATGTTCATATATTAGAAAATTCAGTATCATAAAGATGTCATTTCTTTCCAAACCAATCTATAAATTCAGTGGAATGCCAATCAGAATCAGTAGAGACTGGTGTTTTGGGATACGTGAAAATGGACAAGATGATTTTTAATGTTTATATGGAAATGTAAGCCAAGACATTCTTAAAGAATAACACAGAAGACACATCATTGGACATTAAGACTTATTACAAATATACAGAAGTTAACAAACTGTGACACTGGCACAAAAACCCAGAAAAAAAGACCAATAGTTTCTTTAAAGGACCAATGACT
>NW_024424675.1:43192780-43275812 GCF_017311325.1 Ursus maritimus | reverse complement strand
CCCCCCCCCCCAAAAAATGAATCTTATAAGATGCAGGAGTAAAACATGACATTAATGGCACAAAGGACGAGAGGGAAAATGAAACCATACTCTCATAAGGTTCTTATACCATATGTGAAATTGTATATTATTTGAAAGTAGACTGAAAAAGAAGTATACTGTAAATCCTAGTGCGACCACTACAATAATAAAACAAAGAAATGGAGCTAACAAGCCAACAGTGAAGATGAAATGGAATCATTAACATGGGCCAAATAGGAAAATATAGCAAGATGGTATATTTAAGCCAAACCATATTGATAGCTGTAATAAATAAAAATGGTTTAAATCACGATTATGGAACATAGCTTTCTGTGAGGAGGACTGAAAGATAATGTGACCGAGGAACTGAATTTTTACTTTTAACTTAAATTTGAATAGCCACATGTGGCTTTGGCAACTGTGCTGGACAGCAAAGGTCTCAACACTCCAATTTAAAAGCAGGGACTGTCAGATTAAGTATAAAAGCAGGACCCATAATGCTGTCTACAAGAAACCTCCTTCAAATACATAGATATAAATAGGTTTAATGTAAATGGATGGGAAAAGATATGCAAACACTAATCAAAAGAGAGCTGAGGAGCCTGTATTAACAGGAGACAAAGTAGAAATCAGAATCAGGGCTGTTACCAGGGAAAAAAGCGTTTCGTGATGGTGAGGAGGTCAAGTTATCAAGAAAAATAACAATGGTACACATAGAAACACTCAATAATAAGGGTTCGAAGTACATGAACAAAAATCGACCAAACTACAAAAGAGAAATAGACTAAATTCTCAATTAGGGCTGAATTTCAAACATTCCTGTCACTGCAAATGAGAGGGGAAAAAAATCAGTAAAGGTACAGAAGACATGAACAAGTGCTATTAACCAAGCTGGCTAATTTAACATTTATAGAACACATTCTTTTCTCATATACATGGAACATTCATGAAGACCATATTCGAGGCCATGAAACAAATGTCAAATGTAAGAGGTTTGAAATAATAGTGAGTACATTTTCTGACCAGAGCAGATTTAAACTAGAAATCAATAACAAAAAATTTCTGGAAAATCCCTGAATAATTGGAGGTTAGAGAATACTTCTCAACAACCAACAGGAAAACAAATCACAAGGGAAATAAATACTCTGAACTAAATGAAAATGAAAATACAGTGTATCAAAATCTGTGGGATTCACTTAAACCAGTACTTAAAAGGGAAATTTATAGTTCTAAACGCTCATATAAGGAAAAAAAAAAAAAAGGCCCTAAAAATCAATATTCTAAACTCTCAGGTTAAAAAACTTTAAAAGAAAGAACAAATTAAGCCAAAATAAGAAATTGGGGGGGGGGGCAGTGGAACAAAGATAAAAGCAAAAATCAATGAAATTGAAAATAGAGGGGCGCCTGGGTGGCACAGCGGTTAAGCGTCTGCCTTCGGCTCAGGGCGTGATCCCGGCGTTATGGGATCGAGCCCCACATCAGGCTCTTCTGCTGGGAGCCTGCTTCTTCCTCTCCCACTCCCCCTGCTTGTGTTCCCTCTCTCGCTGGCTGTCTCTATCTCTGTCAAAGAAATAAATAAAATCTTTAAAAAAAAAGAAAATAGAAAAATATTAATGAAATAAACTGGTCCTTTGAGAAGATCATTAAAATTAATAAATGTATAGCTGGACAAATCCTAAAGATATTAAAAGGATAATTTAAAAAATTCATGAATTTTATGCCAATAAATTAAAAAAATAGATATAACAGACAAATTCATTGAAAGACACTAACTACCAAAGCTTACTTGGGAAGAAATGAGTACATCTGTATCTATTAAAGAAATTGAACCTGTAGTTAAAATTTTTCTGCCAAAGAAAACTCCTTGCTCAGATGGCTTCATTTCATTTGTGAATCATACCAAACCTTTAAGAAACAATACCAATTCCACATAAACTCTTCCAAAAAAGAAGATGAGAAAACACTTCCTGACTTATTTTATGAGGCACTGATACCAAAACTAGAGAAAGATATTACAGAAAACTACAAGATAATTATCTACTTCATGGAGGCAAAAATCCTTAGGAAAGTTTTAATAAATGAAACCCAATAATGTATTAAATAATGCATAATAACCAAGTGAAATTTATCCTAGGAACACATTTAATATTTTAGTATAGATTGTTGTAATTCACTATTTAAAGATTAAAAAGAAAAATCCTAAGAACAGTTCAAAAGATGGAAAACCAAACCCAAAACTACCTGACAAGAATTCAACATGATTCCTGATGAAATATCTCATTGATTTAGGGATAGAGGAAAATATTCTCAACCTGACAGTGGGCACCTATAAAAATCCTAGAGCCTAGCCATCCAACTTAATGCTAAAAGACCTAATGCTTCCCACCCCAAGACAGGGAATAAAGTAAGGACGTCTGCTCTTAACATTTCTCAACAAAGTACTAGAGGTCCCAGGTAATACAACCAGGCAAGTAAAAGAAATAAAAGACATATAGATTGGAAAGGAAGAGGTAAAACTGTTTATTACATAGGACATGATTGTACACCTAAGAAAATCCCAAGGAATCTATGAAAAAGGTGCCTGAACTAACTGAATCTAGAAAGTCACAAGGCCAATACGTAAAAATAGAGTTTACTCTATATATTAGCAACAATTAAAAATTGAAATAAAAAAATTCCATCTACTAATCATAAAAAAACATGAAATACTTCGGAATAAATTTAACTAAATAGGTGAAAGCCTGCACAGCCTGAAAAACTTTGTTGACAGAAATCAAAACTAAATTAGTACAGAAGTATACCATGTTTATGGATAAGATGCAATATTGTCAATTCTCCCCAAATTAATCAATAAATTTGCTATATTACCAATGAAAATCTCAGTTTTTTTTTTTTCAGAAATTGGACATTGTGATTCTAAAATTTAAACTGAAATACAAAGGACTGAGAAAAGCCAAACAGATTTGAAAAATATAAATACAACGGGAGGCCACATACTGCCTGATTTTAAGACTTTCTATAAATCTACAGCAATCAGGACTGTTTATTGTACCAGCACAAGGAGACACAAACAGATAAATGGAATAGAAATAAACCCACACATATTTATCAGTTTACTTTCGACAAAGGCACCAAGGTAATTTAATAAATGCAGAATTCAACATTAACAAACGTTGCTGTAATGACTAAACTGACACATGGAACAAAATGATCCTTGAATTCCCTCGAACTGTAAACTAAAGCTAGTAGAATAATAGGTCATAAACTAAAATGTAAAACATAAAGCTACAAAAATTCTAAAAGACAGCATAGGAGAAAAATCTTTGTGATTTTCGATGTATAGGACACACAAAAAAAAGAACTACAAAAATAATTGATAAATTGAACTTGATCAAAATTAAACATCTTTGCTCTTCAAAAGATACTATAATCAAAAGTTTAAGAAGAATGTTTTTTCCACAGTGGAAGTTAACTAGTTGGTGGTATTGAGGGCAGTGAGTAGCACGGGGGACAGCAGGAACTGTGAGGCGGCAGAACAGGATAGGTTGGAGGGGTGGCCAGGAGGCTGGTGAGGCAGCAGGGGCCATGTCCTGGAGACGGGGGGAGCCTCCAGCATAATTTACCACAGGGCGCACTGGAACGAAACTCTTATCTTCCCTAGTTCTCTTCCTCCGTGATAATGCTCCCTTAAAGTCCTCTCCTGCTGCCATTACACCTGGCAACGCTTGTCTTGCACATGCACATGCAGGTTTTCCCCAGCTGTGTTCTGCTCCCCACGTTTCCCATCAGTGCTCTCATCCCTCCCACAGCTCAGCTTCACCCGTGCAACGTAGTCTCAAGTCAACTTCTCCAGCCTTTCTCCTTAGGGCCAGGCCCATATTTTCAATCCATCATTTGGGCCTCGTCCCCTGCAGATCTCGGTGTCCATTCCTTCCCCTGTCCTCCTATATTCTTAAGTCTTCCCTAATGGTCAAATATGTCACACTGGGCGGGGCGGAAGGAAGCATGGGCCCTAAGAATCATCTGGCCTGGACTTAAATTGGAGCTTTCTTTGGAGAATGGAAACTTAGCCATTCTGCCCCTCCTGTCTCCCTCTGCACATATGCCCTCCCTCCATCTCTGGGACATGGAAATTAAAACCAGAACGAGGTACTACCATGCTCTTTCCAACACAGCTAAATTATAGACTGTATAATCCACTCATCTTTCAATATTTAAATGTCAGGGCTGCCAAGTGCTTTACACTTCCACTGTTTCCTTTAGGCCTAGGCCAGGCGCCTGTTACATGCTCTCAGAGCAGTCATGTTTTCTTTTGCAGCACATTAAAAGGTCAAATAAATCATTTCCTGTACATTAGTTTTAGAATGTTTTTCTTTCCTCCTTGTAGGTAAGATCTATGAGGGCAGGAACCAAGTTTATCTAAATTAGGAGTTGGCCAACTTTTTCTGAAAAAGGCCAAATAGCATATATTTTCAGCTTTCTGGGCCAGAGGGCATTTGTCACAACTACTCAGCTCTGCCATTGTAGCCAGAGGGCAGTGGAGACAATGTGTGAATGAACGGGTGTGACTATGATTTGATAAAGTTTTATTTATAAAAACAGGAGGCGAACCAAACATCCAGTATGCTGACCCCTGGTCTAAATCACCAGCACCCAGTCTAGCATCTGGCATATAGAAGGCACTCAAAGGAATAATAAAGAAGAAAAAGCCCTTGGTTTGACAATGAGATGGAAACTGGTACACAGGGAGGGTGGTTTTAGTGGAATAGTGGGGGTGGAACGGAGGCAACAATGGGTTGCAGGGGGAGCAGCAGTTGAGGAAGGAGTGACTTCTCTTCCAAGAGTGCCACCATTGGCATGGCTGGCTTGGGGAATGGTATGGTCTTAGTAGAGCAGGTAAAAAGAGGAGCATGTCTGCAGGCTGTGACAAGAAGGCAGGGCAAGGAAAGAAAGGGAGAACTGTTGAGGAGGGCCCCTCATAGCTCAGGTATGTGAGGAGGTGGTCACAAAGGGGGAACACATCCGCTGAGGCTAAGAAAAAAGAAACAAGGAAAAGTGGAAGGAAACTGGGGGGAAACCTCATCTTCCTCTTTCCTGTGAAATGTGAGCCAAGACCACCTGGTGAAGAGGGTGGGACTCAAGGTGAGGAACTGCAGCATCTGTCAGATTGGGAGGGCTAGCAAATGGGTACGTGGACACCCTGGATAGAACTGCAGGCCTGTTACTGTCACCGCTGCCGGAGCTATACCCCTCCCTATTCTCTGGCCGTCTCTCAGAGAGCACTTTTAACCAAGGTGGTGTCTGCATCTTTCAGAGCTGTTTTCAGCTCTGACCCGGTATGAAAGGTGTCATTCACTGAGTCACCAGCACTACTTACTATCACTTCCTGTCACTTCTCTTCCCCAAGCAGGTGGCAGCAGGCAGGCCCTGAGGCAGATGAGGTCATGTTTTAAACATTTGCACATACCCAGCTCTTTCTTGAAGGATATCAAAAGGCATTTTTTTCTTAAAATTTTTAAAAGATTTTATTTTATTTATTTGACAGAAACAGCCAGCGAGAGAGGGAACACAGGCAGGGGAGTGGGAGAGGAAGAAGCAGGCTCATAGCAGAGGAGCCTGATGTGGGGCTCGATCCCAGAACGCTGGGATCACGCCCTGAGCCGAAGGCAGATGCTTAACGACTGTGCCACCCAGGCGCCCCTCAAAAGGCATTTTAATTTCAGAAAGTTAGTGGTGGTTTCACTCCCATGCCTTCAAATGTGTATGTATGTTGTAAAAATATTTCTGTATTAGACAGAATTGGATTTTTGTTTCAATGGAAGAAACCATTTCATGGGGGGTATGCCATAAAAATAGCATAGCAGCTATTTAATTTTCCAAGCCTAACATAGTATTAAAACCTATAAAATACAATTTCTCACAGGGTAAGTATTAATATTACAGCATTTAAATACCCTGAAAAGTTTTCTCATAGTCAAATACCTATAGCCAGTCAATTTCACTTATCCAAAGAATCAGACACCCAGAAAAAGCTGACATTTCAACATTAATGTATTAATTCATTATTACTACTAGTGCAGGAATGTATGAGAAGGGTTCAGACAGGTAGCAGCGGTGATGGGGTCCACAGCCCTGCCCTGAGCCTCCACATCTCCATTTGCCACTCCTCCCAGCCTGACAGATACCGCCTACTTTTCAGGAGAAACTAAAACCATCTAAGTATCTTCTAGTTGAATGCCTGAAAGAATAGTATCAGGACCTGTTTTCTTCTGCTTTATTTTAAGATGCAATGCTGTTCATATTTATAGACTGAAGTATACTCTACTAAGTAAAACTTCCATTCATATTTTTTATTTTGAAGTTTTCCCCTCACACCTCAAAAGATAACTTTCCTAAAACACACCAATCCTCACTGTACACATTCAAGTCCTTCCACAGATGATGGAAACCACCATCTGTTAACCCACTGGAATGTAAAATGGCGACGCCTCCCCACCCCCATAACACACCTTTTATTTTGGAAGGACTTCCAATACATCTTTAGACATATGTTCAATAAACTTAATCTCTTACCCTATGGTTGGATTGATGTTCGGATCAAAACTGTCTTCCACGAACCGCCACACGATACTCGATTTACCTACACCTGTATCCTGAAAAAGAACGAGATGGGTGAATACAAATAAGTCTACCTGCTTCCAGACAAAGAAAACTACTTTGGGCCTTAAGTTCAGGATTTTAGAAAAATGGTCTTATATGCTAATTTTTAGAAGTTAAGAGGCACAAAGGTTTTCATAAACATTCAGTGGGAGTAACTAGATTTCAAAATGTACTGTAGGACGGGGTTTTGCATTTTTTAAGGACACGAGAACCTTTTGAAAAACCCCAAGTTTCTGCTTAGTGTGAAGTGACACACTCGCTTTTTTAACATGTGTAAGTAAACTATGAACTCTTGAATTACTTCTGAGTAATCCCTGATAAATCACAGCCCCGCCCTATTTCGGAAGGGGGAAGACTAGATATTGGAATCCTTTTCAGTCTTTAAAGCAGCAACTCAGGCAAAAGAGCATCGACTTCATTAAGCATGATCTGAAGGAGCAAAGTTGCCCTGACAAGACAGGAAGCAAAAGCTTCCAACTAGTTTTGGGGGCTTCCTGATTTGAACATCCCAAAAAAGTAACTCTACGAGAAGTGTCACGGTATCCCACAAGTTCAAAAACTCCAAACGAGACAAACTCTGCTTGTAAAACCTGAAGACCTGCCATTGGTTTTACTTTGGAAGACTTGGCCAACTTCTCACTAGTACCTTAGTAGGAAACTATTTAGGAACTGCTCTCAACCTAGATGCAGTGGAGAGGGAGGGAAGGCTCTTTACCCTCTGGGGGCGAGAAGAGTCCCTGGGCTCCAGGATGGTACGGGGGGGAGGGTCCCCTCCTGCCAGGAGGACCCTCAGGACGCGGCGGCAAGGTGGGCAGGATGGCCCGGGGGCCGGAGGGAGGGTCCCGGGGCAGGTCCTGCACCGAGGCTGGGGGAAGGGGCGCAGAGGACTTGGGCACGCTTGGGTCCCCGGCTTGCCCGGCCTCCCGCGGCCCTCCCGAGGCCGGCCCGCCGCCACTCACCCCCAGCAGACACACTTTGAGCTCCCTCAGCGCCATAGCCCGGGAGCCAGGGGCGCGGGCCCGCCGCCGCCCTAAGTTGAGGAGGGAGAGGCCGGGCCCAGCACGAGCATCCCCCGGCGCCGCCGCCGCACGGCTCAGCCCCGGCCGCGGGGCGCGCAGAGGCGGCGGCCGTCCGCTCGCCAGCCCTCGGCCCGGCCCGTGCGCCGCCAGCCGCGCGGGACCCGCCTCAGCAGCCTGGACGGTGCCTCGGCCTCCCGGGCGCCGCTGCCGCCGCCATCTTGGGACGCCGGCCGGGTCACCTGACCTCCCCGCCCACCTCGGCAGCCACCTTCGCCGCGAGGGCGGGGCCCGGCCGGCGCCGCGAGGCTCGCGGGGAGGTGCCGGCCCGGGGGGCGGGGCTCGGAGCCTGAGGCCCCGCCCCATCGACCCACCGGCCCCGCCTTCCCGCGCGGACCCCGCCTCCTGGCCCATCCCAAGATGGCGGGTGAGTGGGGTTGGCTCCCTGGGCGCAGGGGCGGTCCCCTCCCCCCCTAGCCGGGACCACTCCTCAAGGCCCGGGGATCCCCGCCCGCCCCTGAGCCCGCCTGCCGCGGTCCCCTCCTTGTGTGTAACTGCTCTGTGTTTCTTGGTTTTCAGAGATCCCTCTGTACTTTGTGGACTTGCATGATGACTTAGACGATTGTAAGTAACAGTTGGGGCGCCCCCGCCCCCTCCCTGGGAACCTCTCACAGAATTCGGGGTGCACGCAACGCCGGGGGGAGCTACAGGCCAGGCCCTCCTTGCTGAGACAGAAGAGCGGGACCCCCAACTGCCTGGATGCACTTGTGGCGGTCCCTCCTCACTGGGCGGGGCGGGCCGAGGACGGGGAGCCCTCCCCTCCTGGGGGAGGATTTTGGTCGTTGTTAGGAAACTTCTGACTTCCGGTCACTTTCTTTCTCTTCCTCCTCCTGCTCCCGCGGCGGCCGGGGCGGGGTAGGAGGGCTCGTCCCTAGTCCTGGTGGTTCAGGGCGGGAGGAGGCACGGCCACCTCGGGGTTGGGGAGACTTACACCTAGGGTCTCCACTTTTTCCCTGGAACTTTTCAGAGTGAGGGGAGTTTCGGAGTTTGGGAGTTTGGACTCCTCACGTGTACTGGCCACAAACCCAGGCCCATCTCTTATCCCAAGGAGCCCTTTGGGGCTGGCATTCCTCTGGTGGTTCTCCGTCGCTTGTCCCTTCCTGCCTTCTCCTTTTTGGGGGGATCACTTTAAGGACTCCTGGCTGGGGGAAGTGTCATCCTGTAAGTGCAAGTTCGCATTTGTGGTAAATGAAGCATTTCCTTTCCATTCAACAAACGTTTCTTGAGCACCTACTTGTTCTGGGCCAGGCCACGTGCAGCGCCCTAGACCCACAAAGATGAACCAGAAACAGGGTCAGCTCTCGAGGGGTTTCACAGTCCTGGGGGAGAGCAGACTTACACAGAGAAGATTACCAAACCCTGGGATGCTTGCTGGTGAAGGACGCCTGTACAACTGTCGGAACAGCTAAAGCTAATCAAGGCTTGCTATCCTCTTTCCTTCCCCGTCTGCAGGTTCCTAATCGTAAGAGTTGATGTTTATTGAAAACATACCGCAGGTCAGGCATAGTTTTAAACTCTTTATAGACATTATCTCTTTTAGAAGGAAGTAACATTATTAAAGTAGGGTGGCACTTGAAGGGGTAATAAAGCCAGTAGTTAGGACCGCTGGCTCTGGAGTCAGGTGGCCAGAAGGTGAAGGAGGTCCTGTGTGGCTTTTTATTGGCTGTGTGATCTTGGACGAGTCACTGTACCACTCTGAGCCTCAGTGGCCTCATCTGCAAAACGGGCATAATAGTGTTCCACCTTAAAGGTTTTAGTGAAGGTTAAATGAATATACGGTTTAACGTGAAGCCCTGTATGTAAACACTCAGTAAACATTAGCTGCCATTATTATTGTTATCCATGTGATCATTATTCATATTTGTTTATTTATTTATTTACTTTTTAAAGATTTTATTTATTCATTTGAGAGAGAGAGACAGCCAGCGAGAGAGGGAACACAAGCAGGGGGAGTGGGAGAGGAAGAAGCAGGCTCCCAGCGGAGGAGCCTGATGTGGGGCTCGATCCCAGAACTCTGGGATCACGCCCTGAGCCGAAGGCAGACGCTTAACCGCTGTGCCACCCAGGTGCCCCATATTCATATTTATTTAACACTGGTGAGCCAGGTACAGTATAGAACCTGGGTTTACAGAGATAAGTGTTTCAGCCAGTGGACATCCTTGAATGGAAGGAATGTAACATTTCTATTAGTAAACATCAGTGAACTTCTATTAAGGCCCCTTTTATTCATAGATTTGATATTTGGCCTGCCTGGAAAAGCTGATTGCTGACTGTTTTAGTTATCTAAAGATCACCCCAAAACTTAGTGCCTTAAACCAACAGCATTTTATTATTATTTTTTTATTTTTTAAAGATTTTATTCATTTATTTAGAGAGAGAGCGTGGGTGAGAGGAAGGGCGGGCGGGGAGAGGGGGAGAGACAATCTCAAGCAGACTGGCACAGAGCACAGAGCCTGAGGCAGGGCTCCATCTCATGACCCTGAGGTCATGGCCTGAGTCAAAATCAAGAGTCAGCCGTTTAACCAACTGAGCCACTGAAGCACCCCAAAACTAATAGCATTTTATTATTGCTAACAATTCTGTGGGTTGCCTGGGTGATATACAAGCTTCACGTGTTTGCATTTGAACTCTGGGAAGATGAGAAGGTCCAAGATGGCTTCACGCACAGGAGATCTGATAGGACTGTTGGCCAGGACCTCAGTTCTTGTCCAGATACCTTTTCCACTTGGCTTGGCTGGGCTTCTCAAACCATGGTGGCAGTTGGACCTCTTTCCTCGTGGCTAGCTTTCTTCAGTCTTTTTTGTATATATGTACAAAAAGAAAGTAAGAGATTATATGGGTAAAAATAATTGATTTTACTTTGGCCTTGTTTGAACAAGTATTGGGTGTTTGAGACTCGTAATATAGAAGGCCTTAAATACTCTGTAGCGGACGGCTGAGGACTTGACCCAACAAGGAAGGAAACCACCATTATGGCTCTGAGTATACTCACGCCTTGGGATTGCATCTTTGAGAGTCTCATGGGGTTTCCTGCTTGAGCAGGGGTGGGAGCTACGAGGTGCTGTACTTTACAATAGAATAAAATAATGACTTACTAATATAATTGATTTAATAGCCATAGTAGGAGGGCCTGTTCCCCCCAAACTCCCTGGGTCCTACCTTTACACCTTAACAATGGTGGCATTTAGGAAGCATTAGTATGCCATGATTGACAGATTGACAGCAAGAACCCTGAGGTCCTGTGACCCACTTCCTGCCTTTAGCTGTGTCATATTAGACAAGCAGATCAATCCCTCATTCATTCTGTTCAATTTCTTCATCTGGGAAATTATATAAGAATAAGAGATGCCTCATAGTACTGATAGGATTAGATGAGATAGTGCACATACAACATTTTAGCTTAGTGCCTGGCATAATGAGTTTTATAGTCAATGAATTTCTTATTATTATTACTATTTTCATCATCATTACTAGTGCTGCGCTTTCATGTAAGATTTTCTGATTCACTGTGTATGGCTGCTACTCTATGAGGTAGGTGAGATTATTCCTATTTTACAAATGATAAAACTGAGAATCAGAGAGGGTAAGTAACTTATCTAGTGTGGCACAGCTCGTGAATGATAGAAGTAACAGTCACACTCTGTTCCTTTTGACTCTTGTTCTTTTTATTCTGCCACCCAGATTAGCCACAAATGTTCTTTGCCTCATGGTAGGAGCATGGGTGTCAGGTTAGGTGATTTTAGGTCTGTTGTCTTCCTTGGGTGTTTTGTGTAAGTGATGTGATAACTGCTTCATTTAGGCTGTAAGTCGCTTTGGGCAGGGATACAGGTCATCCTTTTTATAACCCAATGTCCTGTTTGAGCTAGGTGTTTAATTAATGTTGTTACTCGTAACAATAATGGATCACAAGGCTTGTCTGATTTACTTTGTAATTCTTGATTAAATTTGGCTAACTTAAAAAAAAAAGCCTTAATGAATGGATGCCTTGTTTTTTTAAAAATCATTCAGAGTCTTCAGGCCATCGCAGCACAGAAAAGATTTAATTTTAGAGAATTAGCTTGCTAAATTCCTTCTCTTGAGAGCAGAAAGTGTTCAGGGTGGCCTGGCATATTGGTCCCTGTGGCGGATCGCTCTGGAAAGTGAAACTGTGTGAGTTTGTGCCTACAGGGCCTATGAATTTGCTTCTAACGTGTGCAGCCTGAAGAAGTGCTGCTCTTGGTAAGGTTTGCTTGGCCAGTTAGCATTTGAGCATATGCCGGTGGTAGTTGAAAACAAAAATGAGGCTGGTCTACTGTGGGTGAAAAGACACCGAAGTGACTGGTCACCAAGTACTATGTGGTCACACTTGGGCTCTCAGTTGAATAACCCGCTTTCACAAGACATTATGGAAACAGTGGGGGAAATTAAACTTGGACTGGATAGTAGATGCTAAGTTAAATGTTAAGAATTATTATGAACTTTGTCAGATGTGATAGTGGTAACAGTCTTGTTCAAAGGAGAAGGGCCTTCTCTCACAGGAACAGACAGGCATTTGTGGGTGAAGTGATTTGACATGTGAGGTCTCCTTTCAGATGCTGCAACAAACCATAAACAAACACAAAGTTGGGAAGAAGGATAAATGGGGAAAAAGGGCAGAACATTGGTACTTGTTGAGGCTGGCTGCTGGGGACATGGGGGTTTATTATGCTGTTCTCTCTCTTCTTGCATGTGCCTGCAAATTTCCATAATACAGAGTTTTTAAAAAATGAGGTTAAAGTTTCATATGGGATCCAACATGTGTAGAAAGAGTTGGAGAGCTGGATCCCAGTTCTGAAGTCTCTGCATCATTTCTGCGGGGTGCATTTAGCTTCTGAAGACAGACCAGTAGAATATATTAGCATTTAGGAAACAATTTGTTTTCAGATGTTGAGTTGTTTTTTTTTTTTAAAGATTTTATTTATTTGACAGAGATAGAGACAGCCAGCGAGAGAGGGAACACAAGCAGGGGGAGTGGGAGAGGAAGAAGCAGGCTGATAGCAGAAGAGCCTGATGTGGGGCTCGATCCCATAACGCCGGGACCACGCCCTGAGCCAAAGGCAGACGCTTAACCGCTGTGCCACCCAGGCGCCCCTAGATGTTGAGTTTTTAAGAGGTATCCATGAAAGAAGTCGGAAGAGGGCATACTTCTATTGATGAGAAAGCCTAGGTGCCAACCAATGATATGGGAACTTTTGTAGAAAATAGGATTAACTAGGGCGGAAGAATACAGACAGACTCTTTGGACCTTAGTGCTAGAAGGAGCAGGGTATCATTAAGGTGGAATAAAAGACGCACTCCAGAGCCAAAAGCATTCCATTTCACCTGCCTGCTTTGTTCCAAGTTTGTAAACTTGTGTGCCCCCAAAGTGGAGAAGCTATATTAATTTGAGCCCAAAACCAAACCATTGAACTTTTTCTCTGAACTATAAGATAAACTTGAATCAAAGATTGTCAATTAAAAAAAACAACAACTCCTGCTGTTAAGTGAACTAGCTTGCATAGGAACAGGAACTTGAGTATACTAATACTTGGGAAATGGAAAAAAAATCCAGACATCGTACTATTCTCTAAATCAGAGATGGGCAATTTTTTTTTTTTTTCTGTAAAGCATCAGATAGTAAATATTTTAGGCTTCGTGGGCTAGAAGGTCTGATGCAGCCAGTCAAGTCTGCTGTTGTAGCCTAGAAGCACCCACGGACATACATAAATGAATGGGTTTGGCTGTTTTCTAATAAAACTTTATTTACAAACACAGGCAGTGGGCTGGATTTGGTCCACGGGCTACAGTTAGCCAACCACTTTTCTAAATCAAACTTGACTTCATTCTATCAGAGTCTCTAAGTTTGTCTACTAACTGAGCCAACCTTATAGGTTGTCTTTCCTACCAGGTTCAGTTTGAAGAGCTGAGCTTTTGCTAGGACGACTTCATTTGTGAAGTAACCCTTGACATATTGCTCAAAGTTCGCATTTCATTTTTCCTGTTGGTATGTTGGGGATAAAAACATGTACCTCTTTCTTCCCAGCAGGATAAGGTGGCAAGGAACAAAAGAGTCAGAGTGCTGTACACAAAATCAACTTTGCTTCCCCTCTCCGACCATTATAATGCATTCTACTTTTGTTGCTCTGTATTTTCCATTTCCTGTGAGACAAACAGATGAACATCAGAGATTCCCTGAAATTGTCTCTGTTTAAAAAGAGAGTTTTAAATGGCTTTCTACATCACAAATTAAGGTCTTTTTTATTTTATTTTTATTCTTTTAATTAACTAATTAATTAATTATTTTAGGTAGGTTCCATGCCCAATGTGGGGCTTGAACTCATGACCCTGAGATTGAGTTACCTGCTCTATGGACTGAGCCAGCCAGTCACCCTGACAAATTAAGATATTTATTTATTTATTATTTTTGAAAGATTTTATTTATTTATTAGAGAGAGAGAGAGCGAGCATGCGTGCGTGCACAAGCGGGGGAGGGGCAGAGGGAGAGGGAGAATCAGACTCCCTACTGAGCAGGGAGCCCGATGTGGGGCTCAGTCCCAGGACTGAGATCATGACCTGAGCTGAAGACAGACGCTTAACTGACTGAGCCACCCAGGCGCCCCAAAGTAAGATATTTTAAACAGAAAATTTGCAACAAAACCTAGGTAATAAAAGAAAGTGGTTTTGACCCTCAAAACACTTAATTTGAACCCTGATGGGAAAAAAGTAAGATGAGGGCAAGTGGTTGCTTTCCATGTTTGGACAGTCATTCATCCAGTAACAGGTGTCTCTTCAGTTCCTTCCAGGTGCCGGCCTGTGGGAGGTGCCGGGGATAGGGGGCTGAAGAAGCCCTGGGCCCCACCCCAGGGACACTCCTGCCTGGTGGAAAAGTGCATGCTAGAGGTGGTGCAGAAGGCAGCCCGCTTGAGGGCTCAGGCAGAAGAGTGAACAGAGAGCGGAATGGCAAGACAGAGCCATGTGTCTGCCAGGGGTAGGAGGGGAGGTGCCGTTTGAGCTGGGTCAGGCCAAGGAAGGCAGGGGGCGTTCCAGGCAGAGGGCCCGTGTGTGCAGAGGTGGATATGTGGTGAGAAGGTTGGGGACTTGGGAACCAGGGGCGTACCAGGCCAAGGAGTGGGAGAGACTGCGGAGGGGGGTTGGGGGCCCACCCGTGAAGAATAAGAATCTGCCTTCCCAGTCGCAGGGTTTACACTTCCTCCACGAGGTGGTGGGGGTCCCTAGATGGGTGGCTGGGACCTGTGTTTTAGGAAGGCAACCCAGGCAGTGGTACAAGCACTGCTGCTGAGTTAGGACTGATACCGTGCCAAGCTCTGTTGTGAGTGCTCCTAGCGTTTAACTATAAACACCTTATGAGGCAGGTCTTTTTAACTTTATTTTCTTGCCAAGCAAGTCTCCCAGGGGGCACAGAAAGACTAAGTAACTTGCCCTAAACAACACAGCTATTGAGTGCCAGAGGTGGAATTCAAACCAGGGAGTCTGGCTACAGAATTTGTACTTAACCACCATGCTTTGGCAGACTTGCCATTCATTCATTCATTCATTCATTCGTTCATGGACATGACTGATAATTATTAAGGACCTATTAAGTCCCAGGCAGTACACTAGGCCTTGTGGAGACAGAGGTGAATGAAACAAATCTGATTTCTACTCTCATGGAGCTTTCAGTCCAGTGACAGAGACAGCCATTAGAAAGCCAAAGTAAATGAGTGAGCTAAGTTCGGGAGTGGTGGGTGTGGGGCCAGACGCGTGACAGGTGTGTGTGTTCAGAAGTGCCAGGCAGGGCTGTTGGAGGGATGGACAGAAGGCTTGTCTGGAGCTCTGAGAAGCGCTCTAAGGTTTGAATAACAAGGTGGAGCTGTTCATCCGTGGAGCCGGAGAAACATCTAGGCGTAGCAGACAGCAAGGGCGCGGGCTCTGAGGCTGGACAGGCTCCTTGTTGTCCAGGACTCGTGCATCTGGAGCACAGTGAGCACTGGACACAGGAGTTACAGCAGTGGGGGGGGGGGGGGGCTTCAGCCCCAAACAGGGTAAGGGGTTTGCCTTTTGTTCAAGGAGCCCATGGGGTGCCACTGGAGAATTCTAGTCAGGGGAGTGCCCAGAGCTGAGTTATACTGTAAAGGGCAGACTGTGGAGAAACAAGCCAGGGATGGAAAAAGTGTTGTGTTCCAGGGACCCAGGCAAGGGCAGTGGGGTCTCGATGGAGGAGGTGGGTGTCAGAGCAGCGAGTGGGTTCTATAGATAGTTCCAACAGGGAAGAGTCAACTCAGAGACAGACCCTGCGGCAGCATTTCTGCTTCCCACCACCCAGGCTAGGCTGGGTTCCTGTCCTCAATCCCCTTGAACCCTGTGGCAGCATTTACGCCAGGCATGGCCAGATGCCTGCTCTTGTCCATCATACCTGGCCTTCCCCATCTTGGATCACCAGGGTCTAGCATGCTGAGTGACACATCACAGACACGCAGAAGTGCACATTGAATTAATAAACCAGGCAGTATGTGAGGGTGGAGGTCATGTTTTCCATCTGAGACAGTTACTTTGAAAGTGTGTTCAGGAGATCCTAGGGGCACAGTCCAGGAGGTCACTGAAAAGCCCCCTTGTGGATTCTGGAGCAGAGTTAGGACTGAAAAGAGTCATTTGTGGTGGATGGAAGCTGAAGCCAGGGGAATGGATAAAAGCAGCATGGGGGGTGTTGGAGGAGAAGAAGATCAAGGGTGGAGCCCCTGGCAGCAGAAGCTTCTAGTAGTGAGCCCTGGAGAACAAACATCCCAGAGATGAGAAGCCAGGGGACCCTTGAAGCCAGGTTTTGCTTGGGCTGACTGTTCATGCTGCTTGCCACAGAAGCGTCGGGGAAGATGTGTCCTGAAGACAGGCCACCGGCATTGGTAGTTAGGAGGTCTTCAGTGAACTTAGAGCTTTTCCTATGAGGCCAGACCGGAATTAGTTGGGAAGGGATTAGGAGTTATGTGGATGGACAGTGTCACCCGTAGGCCACCAGCTCAGTGGTTACGTATTGAGTACTTCCTGTATTCCAGGCACTGGCTGGTAATTAGATACTTTTGGGAATGGTCACTGTTCTTGTGAGCCCAGAGCCTAGCAGGGGAAAACAGACCCTTTCAAGGAGAAGCAGCTGGAAAGATTGAGGTCAATTGCTTTTCTTGGATAGAAGAGCCCAGAACACATTTGCATTATTTATATTTACTCTGGAAACCTTAAAAAAAAAAAAAGATTTGAATGGCTCAATAATTCTGGTTATATGCCCAACAAGATGTTCTCAAAAAGACATGGTCATAAAAGCACCATTTTTGTTTGTTTGTTTGTTTGTTTTTAATCTTTAAGCACCTTTTGGGGTCTCAGAGCCTTGTTAGCTTTATCCATAGATTAAAACTTTAGAATATTGAGTAGTTAGGGGAAAAAAAATCAAGTAATAATAATAATAATTATTATTTTTTTAAAGATTTTATTTATTTGACAGAGAGAGAGACAGTGAGAGAGAGAATACAAGCAGGGGGAGTGGGAGAGGGAGAAGCAGGCTTCCCACTGAGCAGGGAGCCTGATGTGGGGCTCAGTCCCAGAATGCTGGGATCATGACGTGAGCCGAAGGCAGATGCTTAACGACTGAGCCACCCAGGCGCTCCTCAAGTAATAATTATTTATTGACTATGCACTATTACCTGACATTGTATTATGTGCTCTGGATAAACTGTCTTAGTAATTCAGTAGCTAATCTTTTTCGTCCCCCCATGTTATGTGTATATATATATGTATATGTATATGTATGTTTATATATATATGTATATGTATATTTATTGTTTTTGCTTTTAATTTTTTTATTGAAGTATAATTAACATACAGTGTTATATTAGTTTTAGTTGTACAGCGTAACGATTCAACAATTCTATACATTACTCAGTGCTCATGATGATGATTGTATTCTTAATCCCCTTTATCTGTTGCACCAATCAAATAATAGGACTGTTCTTCATAGTTGAAAACTGGAACCTACCCACACGTCCATCACGAGTACAGTGGATTAGGAATTGTGGCTCCATTCGCACAATGGAAAACTATGCAGCTGTGATAGCGAATGATCTACGAATCAATCCAATAATGTAGATGAACTTCACAAACAGAATGATGAGTGGAAGAAGCCAGACACAAAAGGGCACATACTGAGTGATTCTGTTTATACGAAGTAGAAGAACAAGCAAAGCTAATGTCGTCCAGGCTGTTTGAAGGCAGCAGAGTGATCACCCTTGGGGTAGGATAGTGAGCAGAAGGGCACATGAGGGGTTTTTGGAGATGCTGGTAAAATTCTCTTTGTTGAGCCGAGTGCTGGTTACAACAGTGTGTTTAGTTTGTGAAAATTTGTCACGTGGGACAGTTATTTATACACTTTTCTGAGTAGTGTTATACTTTAATTTTCTAAAACGTACTGATTTTTAAAATCAAGGTACAGAGGAGAGCATAACCATGGACTGAGGGGAGGGAGTCAGTGAAAAGGGAAAGATGACATACTGACTTTATTTTTTAAAGGTTTTAATTAATTAATTTATTTTAAGTAATCCCTACACCCAATCTGGGGCTGGAACTCACCATGCCAAGATCAAGAGTCACGTGCTGTACTGACCGAGCCAACCAGGCGCCCCCTAAAGGGAAAGGTGACCACAGAAAGGATAGAAGACAATGAGGGTTGGATTGTATGAGACCAGAATGGAGCTTGGTGCATCCATGGAAGAGTTGGCTTCTTTCCAGAAGGAGGATGGCAGGGGAAGCTGGGTGGTGCAGTTGACTAAGCCTCTGACTCTTGGTTTTGGCTCAGGTCATGACCTCAGGATCGTGAGATCAAGTCCTGCGTCAGGCTCTGCACTCAGCGTGGAGTCAGCTTGAGATTCTCTCCCTCTCCCTCTGTTCCTCCTCTGTTCCTGCACGTGTGCCCTCTCTCTCTCTCTCTCTCTCTCCCTCTTTCTCTCCAATAAATAAATACATAAAATTGTCAAAAAAAAAAAAAAAAGGAGGGCAACATTCCTAGCAATTTGGCCAAGGTGGTCAGTAAAGAAGGGACTTTATGTTGGTCAGTGTTACTTGATGGTTTCAAATATTTTGAATGGTGGGAAAATGGAGACCCGTGTGCACATACACTCACCCGAAGGTTGTTGGTTTTCTTTTACAACCTTTTTTCCTTTTCAAATCTGCCTCAAGTCTGACGAGGGAAGTCACTGTATGTTTAAGTATTATCTCTCCGTTCCTTAATACTGTGTAGACTCTAGCACTCTGACACCAACTCCTCCAGCTCTGTCCCCAACCTGGTGAGTCGGCAGGAAAATTGAGATGTGTAATATCAAAGTGGAGCACACCAACCGCTTTGAGCTGCAGAGTTCTTTCCTATCAGGTAACCCAAGTAAATGTTTCCCGTTGACCGTCGGTGTAAAAGTCAGAGTCATAAATAATGACAGGTTTTGGAAGCCATGATTAAAGCCACAAATCAAAGAGGAATTTCCATGTATGCATGGTGTGGAAAGGACGGCTGCTCATGAATTCAGTTGGTCTTTTCAGCCAGCCCATTGCGTAGTGCTGGTAATAACCATCAGTAGCCCTCAAAGATTTGCAATATAAAACATTATGCATTGGACGGATCTGCTCATGCAAGAGCTAATAAATCAGCATGGGTCTTGTTAGAGAATGGCATTTATATAGAGAAAGTTTGCTCGTGCAACTTGCTGTTGAAATTTAGTTAAGTCAACAAGGACCTGCAGTGTGCGGGGGTCAGATTCCCCCCAAAAGCCGGTGAAGAATCAAGAGCATTCTCTATCTTTTAGATTGGCCAGCCTTGTCTAGTCTAGCTTTTAGCAATAATCCCAATATAGGAATCTGCATTCATACTTATAAGCCCGTTAGCAAGAAGAATGAAACCACTTGAAATAACACATTAATGGACGGGATACTCTCGTTCCCCCCAAAATCATTTAAGGCCTTACAAAGACTTAGTAATTGTTCATTGAAGAGTGGCTAGTGAGCAGCTCTATAAAATTATCAATTGTGTAAGTTCTATATTGCTACATTCCTCTGTGTTTTTTTTAAAGTACAAATTTTGCAAATAAGGCCAAACTCCTTCTTGGTCACCACCAACCAATATTCTAATGTTTTCAGATGGACATAGACAGAGTGGGCCACATCTATCATGTTCTCCCTACCGATGTCCCCTAGTGCTGTGTCAGAAACAGAATATTGGATTGTATGGCTAAGTGGGCTGGCCCAGGGTGGCATATCTCACATAGACTTACAGTGACAGGATGACATGTTGAATGGGGAATCGTAAATATTGGGTATGCCTGGAGAACGGATTCTTAATGAAAATGCTTGCCGGGATAGACACGCTATAACATCCTGCCTCCATCTCTACCTCTGTTCACGTCTGGGCCAATAAAGGTAGCTCATTGGGTATGTTTTAGTGTTTATTTTTTCTCACCTTTCCACTTAAAACCAATTCTAGTGTAGCTCTTCGGTCAGGGCTCGGTGGCTTCATGTGCAATCTCTGGCTTCCCCGAACTGCTCCAAGGCAGCAGACACTCAGTGTACTTTCCTCTGCTGTGCTCATCCCTTCATCTGGAATGTTTTCCCTTTCCCAGATTCTTTCTCTCTTCCCTTGTGGTGAGTGCCTACCTGCTGTTCAAGGCCCAGCTCCAATATCACTGTTGTAGGGAAGCATCTCCCGTCTTCCCCTCCCTCTTCCAGGCAGAGCTGGTTTCTTCCCAGTTTGTTTATACCTGTATCCTATGGCTCTTGCCATCTGGGTATTGTGGGTTGTTATGTGTGTGACGATCTTTGTTCCCTGGGGAGCTTTTGGAGTTTGAGACCATGTCTTTCTTGTCTCTGAATCACCAGTACTCTGTTGAATATTGAATTATGGTTTACTTTGTCACTTGAAGTTAACCACAATGGGAGGAAAATATGTTTGAGGTGAGTTTGCTGTTAACATGCTTTCTGTTTTGGTACTAGATCATTTGATCTTTTTCTTAATGTAAAATGGCCTGCAACATTTCTTCTTTGTTTTTCTTAGATTATATGTACTGTACTTTGAACCTGTGAAGCACAGTCACCCAACAATGATACTTAAAACATTAATTCACGCTTAGCCTGTTTTAAGACAGATTGGTGTCTTGTGAAAAGCATCGACACACAGGCAAGTGCTCAAGGATCCATTGTGTTTCCTCTGGAGCATCCTCATCTCATTTATCTCATGCCCCAGACTGTTTTAATGATGAATATACTGGCAGTGTTCATTATTTTTAGTAGATGACCCTTGAGTTAGCATAAAAGAGGATAAATCTTTTTTTCTCAGAGTTGTAGGTTCCAGATATATGTTTTTCTGATCGAACTTTAAATCAAAGAATAGGGTTTTATTTATTTTATTTTTTAAAATTTTTACTTAGATACCTAGCATCAGGTTAAAGGATTATAGATTGTGTTATTCTTTGCTAATTGATCAGGACCTCATCGGAGAGGAGCCAGTCTCCTCTTGGGTTGTGTGGGCTCAGGGCTACTGCTGCAGAGCCACTCTGGTTTTGGTTGGATGGTGGAGGTAAGCTGCATATCTTTTAGCTAATTAGCTGGGTTATTAAACTTGGCCCGTCCCTGGGAGAGCGGGTAGTAACCACAGCCGCTGACCGGGATGTAGCAGAGCCGTCGGGACGTTGGTCATACTGTTCAGGGAGGCGTGGCGGCACGTGGGTGTGCAGCATGGGGACAAGGTGCTGAGCATAAGACGATGGGAGAGGCTGCCCACCTGGAGGTAGCAAACTAGCAGTCCTTCCAAGCCCTTCCCCTACTGGTCTTTGTTAGCTTTAAATTCTCACTCTTTTTTGGTAAAGGGTCAGTGATGTCCTGTGTAAACTTGCTGGTGAACCTGATACGTGGCAGAAACCCGGAGTGGCCATGGCTCAGAAGCCCATCACGGCAGAGATGGCAGGTGAAGACAGTCAGGGTCAGTCTGGGTTTTTAGATTTTAAATTAAGCCAAGAAAGCTTGAAGTTATTATTAGAAGCTATTTTCTTAAGAAGGCTTTGCTTTTCTGCATTATATTAAGCTTTCATGAATGGAGTAGGCAACTTTTTTTTAAATATAAGAAAACACAGAGAAAAAAACTGAATAAGGAATTATTTATCTGCTACTTCATATTTCATCTCTAACTTGAAAGCTTGAGATTCCTGATGTTTGTGGGTGACCTGGACTTGTTGGGTGTGAGAATAATCGACTGCTCATGATATCACCACGTAGACCTTAGGTCTTGTTCCTGTGAGCAGTTCACCAGACAGCATGCCCTCTTAGCAGTGGCTAGAAATGGAAATTCTAGAAAATTCTTTATGAGAGCAGGAGTCATTTTATGTGCTGCTGCCGCTGTCAGGCACAGCAAGCTCGCTTGGCGGATCTTTACCATTCATTCATTCATTCAGCAACTTTAATTGAGTGCCTGCTGTGTGCCAGGCATATCAACGAGTCAAAGATTTTTTGGGGGGTGGGAGTGAACCAGTAAACATGGGAAGTAAATACTTCGTGTGTTATAAGATGATAATTTCTCTGGAAAAATAGAAAAGTAGATCATGGTAAGGTGGGGTATAGGTGGGAGGCTTGCAATTTCAAAATAAAGTGGTCAGGGAGGAACTCACTGAGCAGATGAATGAGCAGATTTTAAAGAGGAGAAGGAGGGGACGCCTGGGTGGCTCAGTTGATTAAGCATCTGCCTTTGGCTCAGGTCATGATCCCAGGTCATCGAGTCCCACATCAGGCTCCTTGCTCAGTGGAGAGCCTGCTTCTCCCTCTGCCTGCTGCTCCCCCTGCTTGTGCTCTCTCTCTCTCTGACAAACAAATAAATAAAATCTTAAAAAAAAATAAAGAGGAAAAGGAGGTTATCAGAGAGGACATCTTGGGGAAGAGAGTTCTAGGCAGAGGGAACCACCCTCCTTAACCAGGAGAGGGCAGTGAGGGGAGCAGGAGTAGTGGGACAGCTCAGAGAGGCAAAGGTGGGTCAGATCTTTCCTACTGACCCCAGACACCCCCCCTCCTGGGACCAACCTCTCACCACGGGCTGTTCAGGTAACAACACCTGATAGTCTTTCCCTTGTACAGTGGTTCTCATATGGGGACTTGTGGCAATGTCTGGAGACGTTTTTGACTGTCACAATTTGGGGAGAAGACGCTCCTGGCAACCAGCAAGATGAGGCCAGGACTGTTGCTGAATATCTTGGAATGCATAGCCCCCGCCACAGAATGAGCATGTCAGTAGTACAGAGGTTGAGAAATCCTGCTGTGTTATATAGTTTATCAGCTGTTGATTGATTTAGTTTGTCTTGGAAGACTTAATAAAAAAAAACATTAAAGCATCATGGGAAGAGGTTATTAATCACAGTACCTGGTCAGATGCCTTCACAACTGACATTGAAGATACTGCTGGCTACTTTCATTCACTTTGTGGAAAGGGGATCCAAACCTTGCTTGCATTTTAGTAAACTCTGGTGCTTTCATGAAATAGTTAAAAAAAATCTAATATATCATTTGTAGGTAAATAGTAATAATCTCGATGATAATCTCATTAATTTAGACTGAAGTAGGATTGTCTAATTTTGAAAGGGGCCAGGATGTTGATCCACACAAGGGAAAATGTTTACCTATATCAAAAAAAAAAAAAAAAAAGATTTTCAGTACTTGAAATAAAAGGCATTATTATTTGCACATGAATGTGACGTTATTAGTGGGAATATTTTCCTTGGATTACACTAATCCCTTATTTTTCAAAAGTCAGTATTTCTGTGCTGCTTTTCCTATTTTTGCTTTATCTGTATGCCGTCTGTTATTTTTCTTTGTATCAATAACTTCTTTTTGAACAAATTTGGAAAACTTGTATCAGTTGCTCAACATGAAACTTAACCAAAATATCATAAAATAAAAAATAAAATAACCTTAAATTCCAGATAGACACAGCTCCCTGCTCCAAGATTCAGAGCGTGAGGCCTGCACTGTATTAAAAAGGAAGATTAGCCAGTTTTAGGGCAGCGTTCAAGACCCGAGCAGCAGAAGGCAACTTTGTTGATGTCATTAGAGAATTGGCTGGGAACAACTTGCCCACCCTGTGACTTAGTGATGCTTAATGTACCTTCCCTGTGCCACTCGGGGGACATGATGTCCCAAGCTGTCCACACTCCGAGACCAGGTGGCCTCCTGGCCAGGGTCAGAGCTGTCAGAAAGTGTGGGACCAACTTGGGGCGCTGGGGAGGCTGCTTCTCTGGCTCTGAGTGGCTACCAGCAGCGGCCGCATTTACATAACGTGGGTCTTTGTTTTGTATGAGATGAAGTCTGTAGCTCTAGTTCTTAAAATGAAACAAAACAGAAATCTCTGCAAATCAGATCTCTTACTGTTTCAATGTGCTTTACACATTCTAGCTCCCTCTGCCCCTGCTCACGTATTTACTATGAATCCCCCAATTTCCTTCTACTATACTCATTGTTAGGATGGTTGGGTATTTTTGATGAACTCATGCACTTATATTGAATGCTCTAATTCCTCCCTTCCTTCCTCCCTCCCTCCTTCCCTCCCTCCCTCCCTCCCTTCCTCCCTCCCTTCCTTCCTTCCTTCCTTCCTTTCTTCCTTCCTTCCTTTATTTACCAATCGTAGGGTAGTTTTTGAGCTGCTGTCTTCCTTTTCGAAACTCCGACCTCTCACTTTTGCAAGCAGAAGCGAATTAATGTCCTGGTTGCTTTGTAGCTTAGGTTGTGGGGGCGGCTCACTGCTGCGCCTCACGTTTGTCGTTGTGGAAACTAGATTTTCTCCGCTTTCTCAGGGGCTGCTGGACTCCTGAATTGAATCCTGGTAATCAAAGTCTCGGGAGACTGACTTCTCCAGAAGCCAATATTTATTAAGTGTCTGCTGTGTGCCAGGCATTATACGACACGGTCCCAGGGTTTTAAAGGGTCCCCACGTCTAGCTGTGGAGACAGAAACCGTCTACTTAGAGTTAATAATGCAGCACTTCATGTAAAACGGTGAAACCTGACCACTGTAGAGCTCCGTTTATTACCCTCCTACTTTATGTTACCGTTTCTATTATGTGGTGTGACTGCGTATGTTCTACATGCCACAGTACAAAATTCTCATTTTTGCTTTGCATTGCTCCAGACTATCAGACATATTTTTGAAGAAATGAAGAGGAAATACAGTTTTTAAAAAATTTACCGACATGTTTACCATTTCCAATGTTCTCGATTGCTTTTGAAGATCCAGTTTGCAAATGGGATCGTTTCTCCTCCGCCTGCAGAGCGCTTCTACCATTTCTCATAGTCTGTGTTGGCTGGCTCTGCTTAAAAGGGTGTGTGACAAATAAATTCTTTGTTCCCCTTTGTTGTGATCCGGCAATGTCTTTATTTCATCATCATTCCCAAGGGTGTCTCACTGGGTGTCACGTCCTGGATGGACGGTTTCCCTCCCGTCCTGCACAGGTGCGGCCTCGTGGCCTCCTGCCTCAGCTGCTCCCGGCGCGGCGGGAGAGGGCGTTCGGATCCTCTTCTTTGTGCGCAGTGCTTGCTTTTCTCTGCTGTTTTCAAGGTTATTGGCAGTTTGACTTGGATGTGTCTAGGTGTGGTTTTCTGCGTGTGTATCTTCTTGGGGTTTGCTAAGATCCTTGATTCCATACACTTCTTTCTGTCACCAGATTTGGGGGATTTGCCATTATTTGATCATTCAGTTAAGTCCGTTCCTTGAATTTCAAATCGTAGATGTTGTTTCCAGTTCAGAGTTTTTATTCAGTGTGTAGTTAGCATGTCTTTGCTGAGATTCCTTATCTCTGTAGCCAGTGCTGGCGCCCTTCCTCCACACCCATGAGTGCTTTCTCATAGTCGCATTAACTTCCTTGTCTGTCTTTCCAGCATTTGGGGCCCTTCAGAGTCTTTCTGTGATTTTTGTCTCTTTTAGCTAGCTCATGTTTTTCTGTTTCTTTGTTTGCTGAGTAATTTTGGATTATAACCTGGATATTGTGACTATTACGCACCATACAATCTCTGGATTCTGTTACATGCCTCCAGTGTTGATTTCTTTGTTTTGTTTCAGTAGGTACTTTTTTTTTTTTTTTTTAAGATTTTGTTTACGTGAAAGAGAGACAGCACAAGCAGGTGGAGAGGCAGAGGGGGAGGGAGAAGCAGACTCCCTGCTGAGCAGGGAGCCCAATGTGGGGCTCCATGCCAGGACCCCAGGATCACGACCTGAGCCGAAGGCAGACGCTTAACTGACTGAGTCACCCAGGCGCCCCTTGTTTCAGTAGGCATGTAAATGAGGTCCCAGCATTAACTCTGTCTCTCCTGTGGCAGCTAGCATCCCAAATCTCAGCTCAGTTCTCTTAGCCTTAGCTGTGATGTAAAGTTTGCCACAAACATGCATGGTTTAGGGGTCAAGCTAGATTTCAGGCCAAGTTTAAAACAGAGGCTTCCCCCTCTGTTGTTTTTCTTTCCAGGACCCCCGCACCGCATACACTGCACACACACAGTTTGTAGTGACTATGGTTGTCCTGAAGCCTAGGGACAGAAACCTAAGCAGTGTTCTAGTGTGCTCAGTGACTTAATAATAATAGCCTAGCTGATCTTTTCACAGTGCTGTGCATTTCAGATGCTGTGTAACTATGTCTCACTGTCTCATCTCATTTATTCTGCACTGCAGCCGTCATCTGAGGCAGGTGTCCATTTTAGGGGGAGGGAACTGAGACTCAGAGAGGTGGGATATCTATCCAGAGTCACATACCTGGTAAGAAGCCACGTGGAATTGCAGAACCAAGTATTTTGACTCAAGACCCCGCACTCCTATTGATCGTAAGTACTATGCCTCAGACATCTTTTAAGTGAGAGATCCGGGATTCAGTTTGTGATCTTTCTCTGCTTCTTTTGTTTGTTAGTTTTTTGTGTTTTTTTGTGCGGTTTTTTGAGGCTTTTCTTTGCCATGGGTGTTCTGCGGTGTACCCAAGGGTGGATTTGTTATTAATCACTCATTCAAGGTTTGTACTTCTTCAAATTGAGTATTCATTTTTTTCCCCATTCTGGAAAATTGTTAGCCATTATCTCTTTGAATATTGCCTCTTCCTATTTTCATTAATCCCTCTTTCTGGAATTCTCACTGGCCTTATCTCAGACCTTAGAATTCCATTCTTCCTGTGCCTTAACTGCTGTCCCCATATTTTCCAGGTCCTTTTTGCTCTGTGCAGTGTTCTGGTGATTTGTCAGATCAATCTTCCAGCTCACTAACTCTCTCTTGAGCTGTATCTAAACTGCTATTTAAGCCAGCTACTGAATTTTTAATTAAATTGTCTCTATTTTTCATTTCTACGTGGTTCTTTTTCAAATGTGCCTGTTCTTCCCACTGTCATTCTTCTTTTTCTTTCATTTTGATATCTACGTTTTAAATCCTACTCATTCTATGCATAATTATTTGATAGTCTAGTTTAGATTTTTCTAGTATTTCTAATCTTGGGTGTGTAAATTCTCATTTGTTATGTCTGCTCATTTCTTGAAGGTTTGCAACCATGTATGCTTGGAATTTATCGTCAGCAGGGGATAGTTTTGTGAAATCGCATGCTTCTTGGATTGTGAAAGGCTCTTTAGAACAGCTGCTTGTGTGCTTGTGCTGGGGTGCCTGGAACTGAAGTACCTCGGGACACTGATCCTCCCAAGAGCTTTGCAGGTGGTGTAAGTTGACTCAGCGCTCATAGGTCATGTAGGCCTGTGGTTTGATTTCTCAGGATTGACTACCCTCCCCCTATTCCCACTCTAACTGTACTCCCCTTTCCTCAACGGTCTGATATTGGGGGCTTGATTTTAAGTTCACCCATATCATTTATCCCCATGTGGCTTTCCGAAACCTTAGTGCCTAGGACCTATATGTAGGTCTTAAATGTTGATCATAGGGTGTCACCTTATGCTAATTGTTCTCACCTTGATTACCCTTTTCCTTACTGACACTGAGGATGTCCTTTCTGCCTTTCCTGCCTTCTTGCATTTTTAAATATTTTATCTAAATTTCTGTTTTTGTTTTGCGTGTGTGTGTGTGTGGTGGAAAGGGGCTCCTTTCTCTTCAACTCCACCATAAGTTGTTGGAAATCACAGTAACTGGGGTTTGAATGTAGTTGTCAAAGCCCATGCTCCTATGGTAATCTATACTGGGTTAAGGTAGTAAAAATGGGGATGGGAAAAGGGGACTGGTGTTAGAATAGAAATCAGGATGTCAGTTTATTACATCCTAGAATGAGATGAATATTTGCCTAGAAGGCTAAGGTGTTCAGGTTGATTGATCAGCACTTCCCCACTGGACAGAGTCTAGAGTAAGAACTTGACAGTGCTTTATTAACACCATTCAGGGGCAAATAGCACCACACTGACAAATATGAATAGCTTGGCAATTTTAAGATACATTCCTGCATGCCTTTAAAATGAATTGAAGGTTTACCTGAAGACTACACACAACTCCCCGTGGTCTCATAAGTACTGTGCATTCTCTGGATCTGAATCGGAGTTCTCAAGGAGATTAAGATCTCAGGCTCACTTCATAAATACAGAATCAGAGCAAAGGAAGTTAGATACTCCTAAGAATTCTTTTAATCACAGTGGTGCCAGTAACTTGCCAGGTAGTTTCATTCTAGTCTTTGTAAAGCGGGCTTGGGAAGAATAGAAGAATGGCCAGCCTTCTGCTCATCCTTCCTCCCTCCCTCCCTCCCTCCTTCCTTTTTTCTTATTCCTTTCACCTGTGCTGAAGTATAATTTATATATAATAATATTCACTGAAGGGCTATTTCTTAAAATGAGTCTCAATAAGTATGTTCTCTTGTGCGACCACAACCACACAGCCACAACCAGGAAATGAAACATTTCCTGCACCTACCAGAAGTCATGTCATGACCATTTGCCATCATACCTTTCCCCACCCCTGATCCCCGACAACCGCTGCTCTGCTGTATATTAGTATGTTTTGTCTTTCTAGAATTTCATGTCAGCAGAATTATGCAGAATGAAATCTTACGTGTCTGGCTTCTTTGAGTTGATATAATGCTCTTGAGATGCATCTGTATTGTTGCATATTAGTAGCTCATTCCCTTTTATTATTGAGAAGTATTCCTTTGTATGGATAGACTACACTTTGTTTATCCATTTAGTTGATAGATATTTTGGTTATTTCCAGTTTTTGGCTATTAGGAATAAAGCTGCTGTGAACACACAAATACAAGTCTTAGCGTAAACACACACGTTTTCATTTCTCCTGGGTAAATGCCTAGGAGGGGGATTGCTGGCTCAGATGGTAAGTGTATATTTGTTTTTTAAGGAGCTGCCAAACCATTTTAGGAGCTGTACCATGTTGCATCTTTTACCAGCGACGTATGAGAGATCCAGTTGCTCCTTGCCCATACGTTTCATAGAGTCAGTTTAAGGAATTTTCTTAGCCTTCCTAGTGGGTGGGTAGTATTCTCTCACCGTGGTTTTAATTGACATTTCCCTGATTACTAATGACGACTAATGATGTTGAACATCTTTTCCTTAGCTGTCTTGAACATCTTGCTTAGCTGTCATTTGTGTACCTTCTGTGATGACATGTCTATTCAAGTTTTTTTATTTTAAAAATTGAGCTCTAAGAGTTCTTTATATACTCTGGATACAGATCCTTTATCAGATATATTTTACAAATATTTTCTTCCCAGTCTATGGCTTGGTGTTCCATTTCCTTTTTTTTTTTTTTTAAAGATTTTATTTTTAAGCAATCTCTACACCCAACATGGGGCTTGAACCCACAACCCCGAGAACAAGAGCCACACGCTCTACCCACTGAGCCAGACAGGAGCCCCAATTGGTGTTCTATTTCCTACCAACGTCTTTCAAGGAGCAAAAGTTCTCAATTTTGATCAAGTTGAATTCATGAGTATTTCTTTCTGTGGCACATGCTTTTTGTACCCCTTTAAGAAATCTTTGCCTAACTAAAGAACACAAAGATTTTTCTTCTAGAAGTTTTATCGTTTTATGGTTTTTATGTCCATTATCTATTTTGAGTTAATTAAGGACAAAGGACATTTCCCCTCACCTGTGTATTCAGTTATTCTAGCCCTGTTTGCTGAATTAAATTACCTTGGCACCCTTGCGAAAAATGTATTGGACTTAGATTTGTGGATCTATTTAAATATTTATTTATTTATTTATTTATTTATTTATTTATTTATTTACTTGAGGCATGGGGGGGATGAGGAGTAGAGGGGAAAGGAGATGGGGGGAAGGAATCTCAGGCAGACTCCGTGCTGAGCTCAGAGCCCGGCTTGGGACTTGATCTCACGACCCTGAGATCAAGAGCCAGATGCTCAACTGACTCAGCCACCCAGGCGCCCTAGTAGTCAGGCATTTTTAAAAGAGATTTTATAAAATGAGAAAAAAGTCGTTGTTTTTCTGACCCACACATATACCACTCCTGAGCCTCTTCTTTTATTTGAGAAGCTTCAGATTTCCATGTGGTGTCATTTTCTCCTGTTTGAGGAACTTCCTTTCACGTTTCTCATAGTACATGTGTGCTGGCAGTGAATTCTTTCTGCTTCTGTTTATTTGAAAAGTCTGTATTTCCCCTTACAATTTGAAAAAGATTTCTTTGAGTAAAGAATTCTGATTAGTATTTTTTCTTTCAGCACTCTGAAGATATCATCTTCTCCTTCTTTAATGATTTTTGACATGAAGTCTATTGTTAATCTCTCTCTCTTTTTTTTAAAGATTTTATTTATTTATTTGGCAGAGTGAGAGACAGCCAGCGAGAGAGGGAACACAAGCAGGGGGAGTGGGAGAGGGAGAAGCAGGCTGCCAGCGGAGGAGCCTGATGCGGGGCTTGATCCCAGAACTCCGGGATCACGCCCTGAGCTGAAGGCAGACGCTTAACGACTGAGCCACCCAGGCGCCCCATCTTTTTTTAATGTAATGTGTATTTTTTTTTCCTGACCGCTTTTTAAGATTTTTTTCTTGATCACTGATTTTTGTGCTTCAATGTGATATTTCGTTATGTATATTCTGCTTGGGGTTTGTTGAGTTTCTTGAATCTGTAGGCTTACAGTTTATGTCAATTAAAAAATTTTCAGCTGTTCTTCTAAAATTTTTAATGTTTTCTCTATCTCTCTTTTTTCCCCGTCTTCTTTTCTTCTGGGACTCCAGTTCTATATATGTTATAGTGCTTGATAATGTCTCCAAATAACTGGCGCTGTTCTTTTTTATTTTCCCTATTTTTTTTTCTCTTTGTGCTTCGTTTTGGATAGTTTCTATTGTTGTATCTTCAAGTTCTCTGATTTTTTCCAGTTCTCTAATCTGTTCATTTCTTCTAGTTTATGCTTTGACTCAGTTATTGTGTCTTTCATTTCTTGAATTTACGTTTGGGTTTTTTTTTTTTTTTTGTATGTATAGTTCCATTTCTCTCATTAATATCTCCATGTATTTCTGGAATATATGGAGCATTCTTTTTCTCTTTTTATTAGAGAAAGCGTGCACCATGTGTGTGCATGCTTGCACGAGTGTGGGTGGGGACGGGCAGAGGGACAGGGAGAGAAAGAATCTCAGGCGGACTTCGTTCTGAGCATGGAGCCGAGTGTGGGGTTCGATCTCCCCACCCTGAGATCGTGACCTGAGCCGAAACCAGGACTCAGACGCTTAACTGACTGAGCCACCCAGGTACCCCTTAATTGCTATTTCAAGTTAATTTTCTATTCTATCATCTCTGACATTTTGGGGACTTTCTCAGTTTATTCATTTTTCCTGATTATGGTCATATTATTTGGCTTCTTTTCACGCGTTGTAATATTTGATAGTATGCCAGACATTAAGAATTTGGGGGCGTTAGTTGTTGGATTTCACAGCACAGATTGTATACATCCGCTAATGTTGGGTTTTGTTATGGTATGTCATTATCTTTTCTGGGTTGGGCTGGATTCTAGTGAGGCTTGGCGTAAGCTCCATCAGGGCAGGTCTGGAGCAGGCTTTAGTCTAGACTAATTTAGCCACTACTACACCAGTGCCACGTGTCCTAGGGTGGGAACAGAATGCTGCTGCATGCATGTGAGTGCGGGGAAGGACCTGTGGGCTCCTTTCTTGTGGTTCCTCCCCAGTCTTGCTAGTATTCTCTCACGTGTGCGCTGATCAGTTCCAGGTGGAAGCTTCTGGCGGCCCCTATGTTGGCCTCTGCCGCGCCCTTCCTTGCAGTCTTCCTTCTCTGGAACTCTGGAAGCTCTCTGGGCGGTCAGAGGCGGCCGTCTCACGGTGCCGTGTTCGTGTCCCTTCTCTGAGGGCCCTCGTCCGTGCTGCCTGTTGCCTAGTGCCTGAAAACTGCTGTTTCGTTGATGGTTTTCTGGTCTGATGTGTAAAATGTGAGGGTCTTTTACCATCTCGGCTGGAAACGGAAGTCTCTCACCTTCCTTCGGTTGCCTCTGAGACCATAACCCTTCCCTTTGACTTTGGTGTTCAAGTCCTTCAGCCTTCATCTTCGTAGACTTGCCTGCACATCTCTTGAAAGAACACTGGACTTGAACGCCGAGCATTTGGGTGCTAAGGATCCTAGTTCTGCTGCTGCTTTGGGGGCACATCTATTTAGGGGTCCACAAACTGAGGGCATTTATCAAGGCCGGTTCTAAGGCTCCTTCTGTGTGATTCTGTGTAATGGCAGTTATTTTCTTTGATATTTGTTTTCATTCACGTTTCTTTTAGTGGCGTCTTTCCATTTTGCTGCTTTTTATGGGGCATCTGCTACTTGTCAGATACTACACGGGGCGCTGGCGTTGTAGCGCCTCCACGGAGCCACTGGGAGACAAGCGTGAAACGGTTACAAAACCCAGTGCCACTGCTTTTGTTAGTGAGAGTGTTAGGACCGAAGAGCCCACAGCTCCGGGAGAGGCTGTAACTGGAGAGTGGCCTTTGCCCTGGGGTCAGGGGAGGGGTACCTAAGCTGGGACGGGGGTGGGGCGGGGGGGGGGGAGACATGAGAGTGTCCCAGGCAGTGGGAAGGACATGTAGAAAATCATGGAGATGAAGGATTTTGGTGCATTTGAAGAACTAAGGAAAGGTCCCCAAGTCTGAAGCTCCGACGGGGAGGTGGGAGGGTTTCTTTGAAAATTAAAATGTAGGTTTCCTCTGGCAGTACAGCACAGTGCAATGTTTAGAGTCCGACTGTTTGAGTTCAGATTCTGACTCGCTCTTCTCTAGCCGTGTGGCCTTTGGCAGCTTTCTTGGCGTCTCTCAGCTTCAGCTCTCTTACCAGAAACATGGGGCTAATGTGGTTGTTGTGTCAGAATTTAATGAACCACTGCTAGACACGAAGCTTTGAGCACAGTTCCTGGAAATAACGAACAGTAGTTATTACCCAGTATTGTGTGGTTTATGGATTTTATTTCCACGTATATAGTTAGTATAACGTTATACGGTTAGCATAGTGGAATCATTAATATTCCCTAATAAGAGTTATTCTTTTGTGGAACTAATTACAAAGTGCTTTAGTTCTCTGACAGGTTTTTCGAAGAGTGCCTGCATATTTTTTGTTACTTTGAAACAGTAGTTCTTAACCCACAAAGTACACAGGTGGACCTCAGAGGATCTTTGAAACCCCTGATTCTTTTTTTTTAAAGAGGGGGTGGGAGGGGCAGAGGGAGAGGGAGAGTCTTAAGCAGGCACCACGCTCAGCACCGAGCCCAACGCAGGGCTTGATCTCACCACCCTGAGATCATGACCTGAGCCAAAATCAAGAATTGGACGCTTAACCGACGGAGCCACCCAGATGCCCCGAAACCCCAGATTCTTTATGAAAATTTTGAGTATGCATATCTGTGGCCGCCATCAGGTTCCAAAAGTATCTGTGGTCCCAAAAGTTTACCAAACTCTGCTTTATATATTTATTTTTAAAGATTGTATTTATTTATTTGAGAGAGAAGGCGGAGAGAGAAAGAGAGCACGAGTAAGGGGGAGGGACAAGCAGACTCCCGGCTGAGCGGGGAACCCCATGTGGAGCTCAGTCCCAGGACCCTAAGATCATGACCTGAGCCAAAGGCAGATGCTTCACCGACTGAGCCACCCAGGTGCCCTGCAAACTCTGTTTTAACTTGATATTTTAAAGTCCACTGCAGGCGAGGTCCACAGTGCTTTGTAAATATCTGTGGGATGGAGGCTGCGTGTTCCTTCTGGGCCCTGAAATGCACTGAAAATAGCTCATACAAAGTGACTGTGGTTGGTGGGGCTTGACTGTGACTCAGTGGGGACCCATTCCTCCCTGGCAAGGATCCTGCAAGAAATAATGTATTTGATTGCATCACACATATATTTTCTACAAATGTATACTTCTTTATTAAAATTCTCTGGGTAACTGTTATACAGTGTAAATTTTTAATAAGCTCTAATTACTAGCATAGAAGAATTTGTGGAGAAAAAATGAGGTTAGTGTTTCAAAGTAAATACCTAGGCACAAACATGTCATTTCTTATTTTAAACTCTTATCAGTTACTGCCTAAATTAACTGTTTTTTTTCTCTGCCAGGTAGGAATCCTCTGCTTTTTTGCATTAGTAATGCTTTTGCCCAGCTATTACGGTGCAAGCGATAGTAGGGAAGCCTTTATGCCTTTGAAGCGAGAGTGGGTAAAGGGTGGTGGCCATGGTGAAGTTGGCCAGATTATGAGGGGCTAGATCCTGCAGGTCTTGACATGCCCAGACTCCTTTGTTTCAACATCCTGATGGGGCATTTTATATCATCCCTGATTGAAAACATGGAAGTGTAGACAGGTTAAATCACTTACTGTGGTCACACAGCTAGTAAGTTGTGTTTGGGGGATCCATCTTATTCCAGGGATGCTTGGCTCCAGTGCCCATGAGCTCAGCCATGCCACTGCACTGCGTTGGAGGGAGGGTCTGCCTGCTCTCAGTTTGGGGTGCGGGGAAGAGCAGGCTTCAGGGGGAGGAGTCAGTATGACCACAGACTCATTTTTGGCCAGAGTGAGGGGCTGGAGGAAGCTGTTGGACATTCGTGTCGGAGGGGCCTGGTTGGGTGTTATTGCCGTGTGGTTTGATGGGAATCAGTGTCACGTGGTGCATGAAGCTGTATGACAAGCATGTTTAGGACAAGACTAAACTGGGATGGACTTTCTAGCATATTCTTGATTTTGAGGTCAAACTCCTGTTTTTCTTTTGACCATCTTACACCTGTTTGCATAGCACTCCATGGATGTTGCTCATAGAGGTCAGCTAGCTGCTTTGTTCACTTGCTTCTGACTTCCCCAGCAGAGGGGAGGTTCCCATCTATGTTGGTTGGAGGTGACCCACATCAGACTGATGGCACTGAAAGAAGGGCACTTAGCTTTTTTTTTTATGCCTCTGGCCTTGACACCCTTCACTTGGATTCTAAACCTACCCTCTTCATTTTAGATGAGTTGTCAAGTTTGGAGACCCAGAGGCTCCCACTGGAAAGGGCCATGAGGGTAGAAGGTGTGCTGTGAGGGCATGCCTTTGTTCAAGTGTGACCTGATGAATGCAGTTTTGTCCCCTCTTCTCCTTTAGATGGATTTGAAGATTACGGCCCAGATCGTGACAGCATGAGGGTGACGGCCTTTCTGGACATCTCAGGCCAGGAAAACCTGCCTCCACTCGCTCGCCTGGAAAAGTATGCTTTCAGTGAGAACATCTTCAACCGGTGAGCTCCCCGGCTCTTCCCACACTCACAGCCCTCTGCTGGGTCTGGTTTAAGCCGACAGGGGTTGCCACTTCTCTGTGACAGCTTTGAGGACTGTTGTGGGTGAGGTGGACAGCAGGCTGTCTCTAGGTGGCTGGGATTCTGCCTGAAGGGCACCCTTGGATTAGGTTTTCCCATTAGTCTTGTTACTGTTGTACTGGTCACCTGGTGAGCCAGGGATCAAATGCTGATGAAAGTTACTGGGGTTTAAATAATTAGGATTGCTAACTGGGTTTCTTTCACACGTGCTGTCCTCAGAAAAGGAAAATACGTCGCATAATTGACAAGTATCAGTTGGAGCATTGCTCACTTGTTTTGCTTCTCGACTGCCTTGTGCTCTGGGGACTTCGGTGCAGTTGCCCTGCTGTGTTGTGTTGTCACTCCTCATGGGGCTGGCAGGATTCTACTCCAGCCTCAGACCATGCCTCTTCAACGGATGACCTTGACTCTTACTTCATGAAGAAAGCAGAAACTAAGCCATCTCTTTCAACTGATAGCTCACCCCAACCTGAATCTGAGGGCATTCTTCCCTCTATCGTAGAGGGGGAGGTAGCTCTCTTCTGGTCTCCCTTCCTCCATCAGATGTGCTTTCTGACTTCTGCCTCTTCCTTCTTGCCTGTGACGCACTCCCTTTCCTTCCACGCACAAGCCCTGGTGTGTTTCTTGTTCTGACCAGTCCTCTGGACTTCCCCACCTGCAGCCTTCCCTCACATCTTTCCTTAAGGACACTGTTCTGTGAAGCCTGGATGATACTTGCTGAGTCTCTGTTAAATATCTATTTAATATCTATATCTGTTAAATTGTAGAAGGCTCACAGCAATTGCTGCTGAGTGAGTCCATTTATTATCCCAGTTTTACAGATAGGGAAATGATGGTACTCTGAATGATGTCTTTTGATGAGCAGGTCTTAATTTAAATGTAGTTCACGATTTCTCAACTTTTTCTTTTATGCTTCGTGCTTTCTTTTCATGTATAAGGAACATTCTCCTCCCCTAAGACCATCACGATATTTCCTTATAGGGGCGCCTGGCGGGGCTCAGTCAGGCAAGCGCCCAACTCTTGATCTCAGCCCAGGTCTTGATCTCAGGGTCCTGAGTTCAAGCCCCGCATTGGGCTCCATGCTGGGCGTGGTGTCTACTTTAAAAAAAAAAAAAAGCTACTTCCTTATATTGTTTTCTTGAAGTTTTATTGTTTTACTTTTCACATTTGGATCTACAGTCCACGTGGAATTGCTTTCTTTGTGTATGATGTGAGGTAGGGGTCAAGTTTCATGTCCTTCCATGTGGTATGCACTTGACCCAGTGCCATTTACTGAAAAATACCACCTTTGATCTATGCTCTGCTTTGCCACGTTTGTCTTAGATCAAGTGTCCATATCTGGACATCCTAGTCTGCTTCTTTGGTCTTTTTATCTGTCGTTGTGCCCAGACTATGCTGTCTTCATTACTGCAACTTTATCATCAAAATCTTGATATTGGGTACAGTAAGTCCTCCCACTTTGTTCTTTTTCAAGATTGTCTTGGCTGTTCTTGATTCTGAATCTCCAAATGCATTTTAGTACCAGTGCATCAATTTCTGGAAAAAAAAAACCTCTTGGGATTTTCATTGGAATTGCATTGCATCTAGAAATCAATTTGTAAAGTATTGACACCTTTATAGTATTTAGTTTTCTAATCCTTCCATTTTTTATAGATTTTTCTTCAATTTCTTTGTGTTTGTATGTGTGTTCTGTTGTAGAGATCTTCTGTACCTTTTTCGATTTAGTTCTAGGTATTTGATCTTCTGCATGAATGTGAATGAGATCATTTCTTAAAATTTAAATTCTAGGGATGCCTGGGTGGTTCAGTCGGTTAAGTGTCTGCCTTCGGCTCAGGTCATGATCCAGGGGTCCTGGGGTCGAGTCCCACATCAGGTTCCTTGCTCAGCAGGGATCTCTTTCTCCCTCTGCCTGCTCCTCCCCTTGCTTGTGCACTTTCTCTCTCTCTCTCTGACAAATAAATAAAATCTTAAAAAAAAATTAAATTCTGATTGCTGCTGATATGAAAATGGAATTGATTTTTATATTTTGATTTTGTCTCCATTGATTATGCTAAGTTCACTTATTCATTTTAATAACTTCCCCAGGGGTTCTTCGGGTTTTCTGCATACTGCACAATGTTGTGTGTGAAATTTGGTAGTTTGATTTCTTCTTTTCCTATCTTGTTTTGTATTTTTAGTAGCTACATCGTATCAGCTTAGGAAAATTTATATTTCTAATTTGTTAAGAGATTATTTTTACACTCTTNCTTAATTAAAAAAGTTTTTAATTTTTTTTAAGATTTCATTTATTGGAGAGAGAGAGAGCGAGTGCACAGGAAGGGGGGAGCAGAGGGACAAGCAGCCAGATGTGGGGCTTGATCCCAGGACCTGAGATCATGACCTTAGTTGAAGGCAAATGCTTAACCGACTGAGCCACCCAGGTGCCCCTTAATTTAAAAAAACTAAAAAAAAATTTTAAGTAATCTGTATGCCCGATGTGGGGCTCGAACTCACAACCCCAAGATCCAGGGTCTCATACTCTACCAACTGAGCCAGCCAGGGGCCCCTATTTTTTTAAACTTTTAAAAATAACTTCACACTTAAAGAAAAGTTTCAAGAATAGTAGAAAGAATTCCTGTCTATTTTTTACTCAGATTCATCCGCTGTCAATGATTTGCCGTGTTCGAGTTAACATTCACTCTCTCTTTATTTTCACATTTTTTTCTGAGCCATTTGAGAGTAAGTGTAGCCGTCACGTTGCTTTCTCTGTGGTGACTGCCATGTGCATTTGTCTAACGGGGACATTTGCCATTCACTCATAGAATCACAGTACAGTGACCACAGTCAGGAAATTTAACTTTGATACAATACCGTTATCTGATATCTAGATTTTTTAAAAAAGATTTTATTTATTCCATTTGAGAGAGCGAGCAGGAGAGTATGTGAGCGGGGGAAGGGGCAGAGGGAGAGGGAGAGAATCCCAAGCAGACCATGCACTGAGCGCAGAGCCCAATGCGGGGCTCGATCCCAGGACCCTGAGATTATGACCTGTGCTGAAACCAAGAGTCAGATGCTTAACCGACTGAGTCACCCAGGTGCCCCTCTAATATTTAGGTTTTTTTTTTTAATGATTTTTTATTATATTATGTTAGTTAATATTTAGGTTTTAATCAAATTGTCCAGTGGTTCCAAGAGGGTCCTTTAAATCAGGGTTTTTTTCTGTTTGGTTGGTTTTTAGGTCCAGAATCCAACCCAGCATCATGGGCTGCATTTGATCATCATGTTTCTTTAGGCTCATTTAATCTCTAACGGTTTCTTAGCCTTTCTTTGCCTCTCACGATACTCTTGACAGTTTTGAAGAGTACAGGTGAATTATTGTATAGAAGAAAGTCACTAAGAGTTTTTACAAATCCTCAATGAGGTCTGAATTTTATATAATGCTTCTTTTACATCTGTTGAGATTATTAGATGCCTTTTCTCCTTTAATCTCTATTTTTTCATCTTTCTTTAAAACCTCTTTTATTGTAAAATATGCCCCATAGAGATAATTGGATGTGAAGCGTAAGGAGTTTTTATGAAGCACGTGCCCACGTGGCCGTTACTGAGGTCACCCTGGATGTGTGCCCTCCCTGCCATGTGGTGACCGCCTTTGGATGGTTATGTTCATCACATCCTGAATCTTGTTTCTGGTCTTAGCACCTAAGTATCTACTTGCAAACAGAATAAGTTAATTTTGTTGTTTCTGAACTTGAAATACGTGAAATCATATAGGGTATGTTACTTTGTGGTTCTGCATATAGTTTTGAGTTTGTTCATTTTGTAACAGTGTCCTGTTGTTTGAGTATGCTGACATTTTATCTGTTGTTGGAGTAGTTCACGTTTTCTCACTCTCATGACAAACTGTGCTGTGAACAATCTAGTGTACGCATCCGGGTGCACATCAGCACACATCTCTGCAGGGCTACAGCCAGGCGAGAACTCCTGTGTGATCAGACATGCTTGTCTTCTACTTTAGGAAATAGTGCCAGCTTCCAAAGTGATTGCATCCATGTGCTCTCCCACCTTTGCCCTACATTTTATCTGCCACTTGGTATTGTCAGATTCTAAGACACTAGCCAATCTGGCAGCGTGCTAGTGTATATAATGGTATCGCTTTGTGATTTTAGTTTACATCTTACTTATTTATGAGTTCGAACACCTTCTCATATGTTTGTTGGGCATCTGTATTTCTTTTCTGTGAAGTGCCCGTTTAAATCTTTCTTTGGTGGGTCGTGGGAAGGTGGATCGTCTCTCTTTTTATTGTTGAGTTGCAGAAAGTTTGTAAATTCTTGATTTCTAACCCTGGTCAGGTACGTGCAGCAAACATCTTCCCCCTCATCCTGTGGCTTGTGTTCCAGGTCTCTTTACAGTGTTCTTTGGGTGACCAGAAGCTGTTCATTTTGATGTAAATTTATCAACATTTTCCTTTATCCTTAGTGCATTTTGGAGCTTCTTTAAAATGTCTTCCTCTACCCCAGGATCGTAAATATACTGTTTTATATTGCCTTAAAAGCTTTATCTTTTTTTTTTTTCTTTCATATTTAGGTCTACAATCCATCTGAAGGTAATTTCTGTTCATTGTGTGAAAGAGGGGTCCGGCTTCATTTTCTCAATTGTCACAATACCTCTTATCAAAACTACGTCCCTTCCCCATTGCTCTGGGGTGTCACCTCTGTTCTGATCCAGTTTATAGTAGTCTTTGTCTGGATTATCTCTTCTTCCAGTAGCGTGCTTGTCTCCCCTCAGCCAGTACCACGCTGTCTTGATTACTGTAGATTTGTAGTAGTCTTGATACTGGAGTGAGCAAGATTTGCCACTTTGTTTCTCTTCTTTGACATGATTTATTATTCTTGGTCCTTGGTATTTTCATATAAATTTCAAAATCTCATCAGATTCTAATAAAACAAAATAAAACATCTGTTCGAATTTTTTTAAGTCTTTTTTTTTTTTAAGGATTTTTATTTATTTATTTGAGAGAGAGCAAGCACAAGTGGAGGGCAGAGGCCTAGGGAGAAGCAAGCTCCCTAGTGAGCAGGGAGCCCGATGAGGGGCTCCATCCCAGGACCTTGGGATCATGACCTGAGCTGAAGGCAAACAGTTAACCTACTGAGCCACCCAGGCACCCCCACCTATTAGGATTTTGCTTGGGTTTGCATTGAATGAATAGGTTGGTTTGGAGAATATTGCCCTTACAATATTTAGACTTCCAATCCATAAACATGGTATATCTTTCTATTTATGTAGGTTTTCTTTAATGTCCCAGTAAAATTTGTTCATTTTCTCTGTAGAAGTTTTATGCTTTGTTGCTGGTGTATTTAAAAGGAAATCCAAAACATACCATTTTATCCAGTGAAAGACTTAAATCTAACTGCAGGATCATTACCACACTCAACCCAATTAATAATAATGCCTTCCAGTCTACCCGTCTATGTTAAATTTTCTCTGACTGTCTCAGAAATGCCTTTTTATGGTTGATTTGTTTGAATCATGATCTAAATAAGGTCCACACATTTCATTAGGTAGATGTGTCTCTTAAGTCTTTTTTTGTTTATAGTTTTTTTTCCTTTTGATCTTAAATCTCTTTTATTATCTAATTGATTCTCTCTCATCTTCTGTGTACATCATCTATTTGTTGAAGGTGTCATTAGTCTTGTAGAATTTCCCACATTCTGGATTTGGTGGTCATTATTCTCATGGTGTAATTTAACATAATCCTTTGTTCTTTGTATTTTCTGTAAACCGAAAATTACACTTGGAGACTCGATTAGATTCTACTTCAATTTTTTGTTTTAAACAATACTTCCTGTGTTGTTTTGTGTACTTCTCATTACAAAACATCGGGAAACAATGTCTGGTGTCCCACTTCTGGAGATGTTCATATTGAGCAGTGGGCGCGGGTGTTGAATTCTTTCATTATAAAACTTCCCACCAGCCTTTCTTCTCGTGACTTTAGTGGTCACAAATCATTATTGCTTAGATCTGTTATCTCATTATGTGGGAAGATGGCAATTTTCTTTTTATTGTCTGTGAAATCTGTAGTATGGCCCCATTTTCCATTCTGTTATTGGTTATTGGTGCCTTTTCTTTTGTTTCCCTGGATAATTCTTACCAGAGGATTATCAAGGATATTAGTTCTGTTGAAGAATCAAGTTTTAGCTTTGATATTTTCTTTTGTGTGTTTATTTTCTAGCTCAGTAATTTCTGCTCTTAATTTATATTATTTTCTTTTTTTGGGGGGAAATTAGTTGTTCTTTTTCTTCTTGTGAGGTATGTCTAACTATTTTTTTGGCCTTTTTAAAATAATATCTGCATTTTAAATTGTAAGATTACTGTTAAGTACTGTAAGTACTTCAGTGTTATATTAGGTGCATCCCCATCTTCTGGTATTAATATTTTTATTACCTTTCAGTATAAAGTATTTTTAATATCTATAATGATTTCTCCATTCACCAATGAGTTGTTTAGAAGTACGTTGTTTAATTTCCAAATATTGGAGGATTTTCCAGGTATCTTTCTGTTATTTTATTCTGAGTTTAAGTCTTCTGTGGTCAGAAAACATACTTTGTAGGGGCGCCTGGGTGGCACAGCGGTTAAGTGTCTGCCTTCGGCTCAGGGTGTGATCCTGGTGTTGTGGGATCGAGCCCCACATCAGGCTCCTCCTCTATGAGCCTGCTTCTTCCTCTCCCACTCCCCCTGCTTGTGTTCCCTCTCTCGCTGGCTGTCTCTATCTCTGTCAAATAAATAAATTAAAAAAAAAAAAAAGAAAACATACTTTGTATTATTTCTCTTCTTTTAAGTTTTTTGGAATTGTTTTATGGCAGTGAATGTTCCAGGTCCACTTGAAGGGAATGTCGTATCCTCGTGTTTTTGGGTAGAGTATCTTACAAATGTGAATTAGGATGAGTGGGCTGAGAATATTGTTCAGGTCTTCTGTTTTCTTACTTATTTTCTGTCTACCTGTTCTGTCAGTTACTGAGAGAGGAATATTGGAATCTGCAACTATAATTTTGGATTTTTCTGTTTTTCAGTTCTAACAGGTTATTTTGTATATTTTGAAGCTCTTATCTTGGGTGCATACATGTTTAGTATTGTTCTGTTTTCTTGAATGAGTTGATCTGTCTGTCTCCGTGTAATGTCCCTCTTTGTCCCGAGTACTGTTCCTTTCTGAATTTAATACATACGCTCAGCTTTCTTTTGATTACTGACTGTATGATATATTTCTGTCTATACTTTTATTTTTAACCTGCCCATGTCTTATATTTAAAGTGTGGTTATTACAGAAGGCATATAGTTGGCTCTTCCTTTTTTACCCAGTTTCGCAATCTCTGCCTTTTCATTTTAACGTTTACATCCTGTACGTTTGAAGTGACTGTTGCTATGGTTTGGTTTACATCTACTATCTTGTTATTTGTTTTCTATTGATTCAACTCTTCTTGCTATTTTTATTTTATTGTTATTCATATTATTCATTATTTCATTATTTGAAATAAAAGAAACACTTTTTTGTCCTATGGACTTTGTTTTTCTTTTTTTAGGATTCCAGTGTATCTTCACTATGGCTTATTAGTTACGTCCCTTTGAAAAATTGTTACTGGGTTGTTCTAGGGATTATAATATACTTCTCTAACTTATTACAACATGTATTCAAATGAGACGATACCACCGTGCATGCAGTGCAAGGTACAGTGTGAGACTGGCCAGGAGTGCAGCGCACGCTTCTGTGGGCTTCGGTGGCCTCTTCCCCATCTTCCGTGCTCTTGTTTTTCTACATTTTACTTGCACGCACGTGATACATCCCACAATACCTTGTTACTCTATTTCCTGAAGATATGCAACTGTCTTTTAAAGCGATTAAAATGACAAAAATATTTTTTCTATTTACCATCATTAGTACCACTTCCGTGCCTTGTACCTCTTTTTGTAAAATGCCCGTTTTCCTCTGGCGCCCTTTTGCTGCGAGGACTTCCTTTAACAATTCTCGATAGCACAAGACTGCTATCATGAATTCTCACAGCTTTTGTCTGAAACAGTCTTTATTTCATTTTCATTTTTTTTGTGAAGATTTTATTTATTTATTCGACAGAGATAGAGACAGCCAGCGAGAGAGGGAACACGAGCAGGGGGAGTGGGAGAGGAAGAAACAGGCTCATAGCAGAGGAGCCTGACGTGGGGCTCGATCCCAGAACGCCGGGATCACGCCCTGAGCCGAAGGCAGGCGCTTAACCGCTGTGCCACCCAGGCGCCCCTCATTTTCATTTTTTAAATTTAATTAATAAACTTTAATTTTGAGAGCGATTTTGGATTTCAAGAAAAATTGAGCAGGAAGTACAGAGCGTCCCTGTGTTCCTTAACTGCCCAAGCACGCCCGAATCTTCCGAGAGACCTTCAGCATATTAATCACACTTATTTTAAAGCCCTTGTCTGATCACTGCCGCATCTGGGTGCGATGTCCTCCCCCGTCCTCGTCCTTCTGCCTGCTTCCTGCTCATCCTCACACTCTACTCCCCCGTGTTCTTCTCTTTCTTAAAGCTCTTGTCACTGTTCATCATCTTCAATTTTCTTGCCTACATCAGGGTCTAAACTGTGATCTTCAGGGCAGGCTCTGGAACTTGCTCATCTCTCGCCCTGAGTCTAGGGCTACTTAATTGAGCTAAACTCATGGTAATGATTGCACGAGTGGGTGAGGGAAGGAAGGGACAAAGACACAAGGGGTAACTTCCACGGTAAGATTTCCAGGGAACATTGCCACGTAAAATTGAGCCGTCTTTATTATACTTTAAAAAATTCACAAAAATAACACATACTTGAAACATTTAGCAATTTCAGAAGTTAAAATAGTGAGTTTCCCTTCTCCCCCCACTACGGCTAGGGTAATATGTGGTTCCAGACTTTTTCCTAAGTGAGGGTACGTATATACGACTACATGTATTGCACATATATACACACATACAATCTGTATTAAGAAATGGGCTCATATTGCCTCTAAAATTCTTCACCATGTTTTTTCATTTACATGAATTTTTAGGAACAACTTTTAAGTCAGTGCGTATCTACAGGTACCTTTAAAAGTACTTCTATATAGAATGCTGTTATATAGATAAAATGTATTTAAGCCTCCCTCTTGGGTAGACATTTGATTGCACCTCTTTGCTTATATTGTAGTACTGATGGCTGACACACTACGGGGCTTACCATGGGCCGGGGACCATGCTATGAGCTTCCCAGGCATTATCTCATTTAACCTAGAATTTCTAATGCTTTTCTCAATCACCCACAGTCGTTCTCTCTTCTTTCTTCTCATTAGCGTAGCTGACACTGAGAAGTATTGAGGCTGATGCTTCTGGACTCTGCTTATCCACTATGACCTCTCCAGGTCATTCCATAAAGCAGCCAGGTTTTCCAGAGTGTTGGTGCCAAAGCACCGATTTGTTTAAGTCTTTGGCTCGCTCACATTCTGTATTCACGGCAGTGGATTCATCCCTCCCTGCTTCAGGGGGCCCTCTCTTACCCCTCTCCTTACTTTCCTTAAGAGGGCAGGTCCCTTGTGACCACTTGAGGCTGGATGCAGATCTGTCTATCCTTTCTATGGCCCTACAAGCAGATTGGGGATCTTAGTTGCTTGATTTCCCAGGGGAGGCCGACCTGAATGTGGTCCAGTGAAATGTAATCAGGGACTTTATAGTGTCTGTTTTCGTCTTTCCCAAACCTCCTGGCTGCCACATCTCGACCTTTCATCCCAGGGGTGGTATAAGTCTCTCCGTGGACAGGCTTGAATTGATGGATTTCTTCCTGTAGTGTGCTGGGCCAAAAGACTACCTCTTTGAATTCCACATTTCTAGTCTTTTCCTGCAAATCAAGGTGGGTTTTCGGCTTCAGCTAATTCTGATGCATAGCCAGAAATGATGCGTCTTGTCCCTGGGTTGTCAGGGGCTCAGAGGAGCAGGCAGAGGCAGGCAGGGGCTCCTTTCCATTTGTTCCAGGAAGGCTTTCAGGAGTGCCTGTCCCCTTTGTGCCCTGAGGCCTCCACTTTAAGCCCTGCTGATCACGGTGATTTCCCCCTCATTAATGCCTTTGTTTAAAACAGCTTTACTGAGGCATATTTTTCATGCAGTGAAATTCACCCATCTGAAGCATCCGGTGACATGAGTTTGGGTAAATATAAACAGTCATGCGACCCTCAGCCACAGTCACATTTGAACGTTGCTGTCATTCCCTTGTTTCCTTGTTCATCCCTTTGCCAGCAGTCCCTTGCTCCCTCCTCACTCCTGACCAGGCAACCACTGATTTGTTTCTGGAGGCTGAAGTTTTGCCTTTTCTAGAATTTCATATAAATGGATTCGTGTGGTATGTTGTCTTTTCTCTCTGGCTTCTTTTTCTTAGTAAAATACATTTGAAATTCATCCCTGTTGTTACCCCTAGGGTTCCTTTTTAGTGCTGAGTCATATTCCATTGTATGTAGAGTTGGTGTCTTGTGTCTGTGTTCCCCAGTAGAGGTACATTGAGATGTTTTCCATTTCGTGGCTATTGTGAATCATGCTAATATGAACATTTGTGTACAAGTCTGTGTGTGGACGTGTGTTTTCATTTCACTTGGATAGATACTTAAGAGGGAATTGCTGGGTTAAATAATAAATGTATATTTAGCCTTCTGAGAAACTGCCAATTGTTTTCTAAATTATGGTGCTATTTTGCATTCCTACCAACAATGTCTGTGGGTTCCTGTTGTCCCATATCTTTGCAGGCATAGGTATTATTATTATCATTTTAGTTATTTTTTTCTTTTTTAAAATTTTATTTTAACTAAGCTCCACGCCCAATGTGGGACTTGAACTCAAGACCGTGGGATCAAGAGTTGGGTGTTCCACCTACTGAGCCCTCCAGGCGCCCCGTAACTTTAGTTCTTCTAGTGGGTGTAGCAGTACCTCTTCTTGACTTTTCATTTATTCTTTTGGTCTTTGGTTTTGTTTTGTCTTTAAACGTTACTTTGAAGCAGTTTTAGATTTATAGAAGAGTTGCAAAGCTAGTACAGAGGGTTCCCTTTGTACCTTTAATCTGATGAGATGGTTCCCAACCGGGGCTGATCTTGCTCCCAGTGGACCTGTGGCAACATCTAGAGACGTTTTTAGTTGTCCCGTCATGGGGTGGGGGGCAACCAGGGGGATTCTACTGACACCTAGTGGGTAGAGGCCGTTCGAGATTGAGGTGGCCATCAGGATGCCTCTTTGGACCTTTTCCTTCTGCATTTTTCGTCACTCAGTTCCCTCCCACTGTCATGGGGACAGTGTTCCGAGTCAATCTAGGCCTGAAGAATCAATCAGAAACGGAGAAAAAGGGTTTTCTCTAGTCCCAAGTGGACAGTTTCAACCTCCAGTGACCACCAGGCTGGAGGGTACCGGTCTGGTTCCTATACAGTGGTGACTGACATTGTATGGACCATCTTTGGATGGTCTCTCCTCCCTCTGGACGGAGGTCGCTGACTTTCCTTTGTTCGCTGGTTTCACTACCGGCTCTGAACACGATGCTTGTAATTAGTGCAGCGGCAGTCCATGTTGCCCCTGTAACTGTGTGGATCGTTTCTTGTCTCCACAGTCAGATTATTGCCAGAGGGCTGCTCGATGTCCTCCGGGACTTCAGTAACAATGAGGAGGACTTCTTAACGGTAATGGAGATCATGGTCAGATTGGCAGAAGATGCAGGTTTGTACAAGGATTGTATACTTTTATTTTTTACTTGTATATGTCCAAGAAATTGTGTATAACCAATGAGAGTGAATTAAAAAGAAAACCTGTGTGTAAATCAATACATTTTAAGCAGTGTCTAAGCATGAATGGGTTTTGTCATGAAGAATGGGTATCTTATTTGGCATCAAATTATCCTTAGTTTTAGAAAATTAGAATGACTAATGGCCATGAATGCTATCTGCCCTGGCAGTTAAGGCCTTTGTAGTTCATGAGTTTTGCCAGCCTGTTGGTTGCTAAGAAATACCAAATCAAAAGAAGTCTTTTGGATTAGAACAAGCCCAGTCATTAGTTTCCCTCACCTATGATCTTTGTAGGCTAATCTTGATTTTTCTTTCTCTTTCTGCCTCTCCATGATTGCTGTCCTGGGAGAGAAGCACACTGCTGTGCGGGAGACAGGAAGATGTCCCTCCCATGCTCTCCTCCCCCATACACGCAGGCGAGAGGAGTGAGACGAGCGGGTGTTGGGGCNNTTGTAATGATTGGTGAACAGCTTCAGAAAGTTTCGGGAATCTTACGCTTGCTTTAGATTTTGATCATTTTAACTGAAAATAGAAAAATAAGCCTTCCACGTAGCTCCCGTATTCATTTAAAATATTCATATGAATATGACACAATGCTTTTAGAAGGCCCAAGTGGATGTTTTGAGTCCTTAAATGGATTCTCTTTGTAAATGAGTCACCATTTACGGTGCTGAAGCAATTATATATTTGTGTTAAATTTAATGTGGTATATTGGAGCTAGAGCCGCTCTTTTGTTTAATGCTTTGCCTTAGAAATAATTGGGATGCGTGGATTGTGGGGGAGTGCATTTATGAAAGAATTATTGATAATGTATACATTCTGGCTGGAATTTAAATAAGCACAACCCATAGGTCTGGCATATACGCCATTAGTTGTAATGGCTTTTGGACGCTGGCCCAGCATGCAGACTTCTTGCTCCCTCCTCGATTTATATATGGCTTGTTATAATAGAGTTGTCATTCTCTCTTCCTTTTATGTTTTTATATTGCCAGATAGCTTATTAGCTTTTTAAGCCTGTCTGTAGCATAAATACTCTAAACGGGAAGTGATTTTTAAGCTGCATTTGTCTAATTTCCTTGATGAAGTATTTTAGTAAGAAAAGCTAGAAACTATCACTATATACTCTATAAGATGCTTGGCTTATTCTTATATAATTCTTTTCTGATTTTTTCTTGCTGCAGAGCCCACAGTGCGGACTGAGCTGATGGAACAGATTCCTCCTATTGCTGTTTTTTTACAAGAAAACAGATCAAATTTTCCAGTGGTGCTCTCTGAATATCTCACACCGATTGTAGTGAGGTACCTCACGGATCCAAACAACCAGGTGTGAAAAATTGTGACCTGAAGACGTGTGCAGCAAATTCTCCTTAGTCTTATTTTAGCCGATGTTCATAATTCCGAGTACAGCTTCTCTGAGTTAAGCGATTCAAGGACAAAAGATCTGTGTGTGCCCGGTTCCTCCAGTCACACAGGCAGATAGACAGCACTCACTCTTATCATCATGAGATAGTTCTTTTATTTATTTTGTTTAACTTCTTCTGATGGAAATGTTCAAACACACAGCAGTAGAGAGAATATTAAAATGAATGTCCATGTCCAAATGAATACACCCAGCTTCGACCGTCATTAACATTTGACCAGTCTGTTTTCATTTATCTTGAGATAATCCAACCCAGATAAAAGCATTTCCCAGATACCATGTCATTTTAACCGTAAATGCTTTAATATTACTCTCTGAGAAATATAGACACTTTTTAAAAAACATAATAGCAATCCCATTATCACACGGATAAAAATTATCAATAGATCCTTAATATCATTTAATCTCGAGTCATTGTTGAAACTTTTCCAGTTTTCTCAGAAATCTTTTTTTTTTTCGGGCAGTCTCTTTAAAATCAGAATGCACAGGAGGTCCACATTGCATTTGGTTGATATGCCTTTTAAATCTCTCTTGATTTTTAATCGTTCATCCTCCCGTTTACTCCCCTGCTTTAGGAAACCAGGTCACTAGCCTGGAGGAGTCCCCACATTTGGGGTCTGGCTGATCACATCCCCATAGTGTGGTTTGAAATGTTCCTCTATTCCCAGTACTTCCTCTGAACTGCTAGCTAAGTCTAGAGGCTTGGTCAGATTCAGAGTTTTGTGCAGTGTAGTGAGAATCCTTTTTAGGCACTGCTGTGTTTCCTGCTGCATCAGATCAGGAAGCACAGAAGCCGTGTGAGCATCGTATTGGGTTTGGGCTTTGTCAGCCTAATCTGTTCATTACAAAATTCCTCGCCAAGAGTTTGTATCGATATTTCCAAAATCGAATTTACGATTATAGGGCTTGTATTTGATTTTATATTCATAACTTTTTTTTTTACACAGTATAAATCTTGCTTCTTAATGGCATTAATGTGTCTGTGTGTGTGTGTGTGTTCAGAATAAAAATACCAGTATGGTTGCTGGCAGTGTGGTTACTAACAGTCTGGTAGGATAACTGAATATGGTTTGAGATTTCTTTGCCTTTCTTTTTGTTTTGGGGCTGCCTCCCACTAGAGATGCACGGTCATATTAACATTAATATTAATGAGACTCTGTTTCAGAGTCACTTGTATTAACCCTTCTCTTTGTGCCCAAGCTGCCAACTTGCTCCACAGTTAGGCTTATTTATTTTTTATTTTTGGGAATTGCTTTAGCTTTTACATTTTGATTTAATTTAGACTTATAATTATTTAAAATGTTTTTACATAATTCCAAGTCAAAACTGTAAAACAAAGTACATTCAGAAAAATCTGGCTTCTGGGGTGCCCGTGTGGCTCATTTGGTTAAGTGTCCGACTCTTGGTTTCAGCTCAGGTCACAATCTCCGGATTGTGAGATCGAGCCTCACGTCAGGCTCCAGGCTCAGCGCTGAGTCTGCTTGAGATTCTCTCTCTGCCTCTGCCTCCCCCTCTGCCCCTTCCTCCTCTCTAAAATAAGTAAATACAATCTTTAAAAAAGAAAAGAAAAATCTGACTTCCATCCCGACCTCCCCCATCTGTTCCCTCCTTCCCCAGTAGATAGCCATTTTTTCCAGGCTTTGGTTTCTTCTTCCTTTAAAAAAATACACACAGATAACTCGAAGCACGTATGTACATGTCCTTGTGTTCTGCACCCCCTTGTCACTTTCTCAGGTACAGGTGGCGTACCGTGCATGACGCTCTGTCCCTTGCTTTCCCTGCTGTCCAGGGTATTCTGCAGATCAGTCCATAGCCAGTGAGGCAGAACCTCCCCATCCCCTTTTCCAGCAGCGTGATACTCCACTGGGGAGACGTAGCATAGTTTATTGATAGGCATTTGGGTTATTTCTGCTCTTTTATCCCTTTAAAATTGTTGCCTTGCAGCCTTTCTATTTCTGTGAGTTATTGTGGGAATGGATGTATACAAAGGCTAAATGTATTTATAATTTTTTTTTTAGAGAGAGAGAGAGTGTGAGCATGAGAGAGCATGAGGCAGGGGGAGGGGTAGAGGGAGAGGGAAAGGGAGAATCCCAAGCAGGCTCCACGCCCAGCACGGAGCGGGTCACAGGGCTCGATTTCACAACCCCGGGATCATGACCCGAGCCAAAATCAAGAGTTGGATGTTTGACTGTGAGCCACCAAGGTGCCCCTGTATTTATAATTTTTAATGATATGCCAAGTTTTCATTGTTATTGTTTTCAAGAAGTTCTACAGTTTGGGCTTGTATTTCTCCCTTAATCTAAGCATTTTTAAAGAACAAATACTTTAGCTCTTACACTGTGACATGATTAAATGTAGTATTCAAATAAGGAAGAAAGTCCTCCTATTTCCACTCTCCTAATGTCAGTATTTTGATTATTTTTGCATTTCCTTCTTCAGGTGCTTCCATTTTTTCCCACATGGGTCTAATCATAATGTGATGCAGTTTCTCCCATTCATTCATTTATTCCGACGGCTTCTGAGTGCCCGTTATGAGCCGAGCGTGGTGCTTTGTGCTGGGGATAAAGACATGAGTAGGACAGATTTCCTGCCCCCAAAAGCTCACCGGCGTGTAGTAGACATTGTACATCTTCATAATCTTCGTATTTTTAGTTTTGTTGAATGCTTAGCTTTCTTTCAGCCTTTGGTGCAGTGGGTGCAGTGAGCATTATAAAGGATGCGGTTATAAGTCTTCCATTGGCTGTTCTTTTTCCTTTGGATATATTCTTTTTTTTTTTTTTTTTTTTTTTTAAGATTTTATTTATTTATTCGACAGAGAGAGAGACAGCCAGCGAGAGAGGGAACACAAGCAGGGGGAATGGGAGACGAAGAAGCAGGCTCATAGCGGAAGAGCCTGATGTGGGGCTCGATCCCAGATCGCCGGGATCACGCCCTGAGCCGAAGGCAGACGCTTAACCGCTATGCCACCCAGGCGCCCCTCCTTTGGATATATTCTTGAAGATGAGGTTGTACTGGGTCAAAAAGAACTTGACATTTCCTTGACCTTTGTCATATATCATTGCCATCTATTTGGTTCCAGAAGGGAAAGGGGCTGGAACTGTGATTTGGACCCCAGGCTCTCTCCTGTCCCTCCTCGCTCTGCCACCACCCTGAGCCTTCCGGTCCTAGAGGCCTGTTGCTCCCGCCTCCCCTGTCCTCCTGCCTTCATTTCCTGTTCCGCTTTGGCTGCCCCCTCCCTCAGCCTCCCCTGTCTGGCCTCCCCATCCGCACCCCCGATTTTTGTCCTTTTGACAGTGCGGCCGCCACTCTGGCTCTGCCTGCCCGCCCACCCACAACGTGCAGACTTCCCCGTCCAGGAGGCCGAGTGTGGGGTGGGGTGGGGGTGGGGGCTGCTGCCGTGCATGGATTGGTGCCATCGCAGATTTATGGATTCTGATCTCAGCTGGACTCACAGCGTTGCCTGCCGACCCTTCCGCTCGTCCCTCTTCAGCTGGTCTCACATTATCCAAGGCAGCTCTTTCAGACCTTTGCCACTGTCGTCAAGCCTCTCCACCTTGGCCTGCCGTGTACCAAATGGGTGACCTTGCCTTTTGCTTCAGTGAGAAAATAGAGGCCTTCCGTCTTCACCCACTCTCTCAACAAGTGGATCTGCCGCACACTTCCTTTGGTTCCCTGGAGCCCCAGCCTTGGGGCGATGGATATCCTCCCTTCTCCCACCCCCCCACTCCCAGCTGGGCCTTTGTTTCCATAACAAACCTAACTCTTTTGGGTACACCCCCTCTTCTCCGTTCCTGTCACCTTTAAACACAGAACTATGGCAGAGTCCGATCTTCTGGAAGGTTCTTCCCTCAGACTCGAATGCCTTCAGGCATAGGTGACTGCTTCGTGGGCCGTGCATCCCGTCCCACCCGGTCCCTGCCCCACATCTGTGCATCCTTTCCCTTTTGCCCGTGCTGGCAGCCCTGCTCCTTCCAGACTCCTCCCTCTCCACCTCTGCCTCTTTTTAACCGAGGCCAGGCCTTTCAGACCTCCCCCCGTGGGGGTGCCGCAGGCTCCCCGAGGAGGTAGGATTCCGAATCGCACCCAAGGCTCAGATTCTGTTGCCTGTGGGAGTGGGTCAGGTCAGCCGAGCATCTGCGGCGCAGGCCTCCCTCTGTTCATCATCCGGGACTGTGCGTCATCTTCAGGGCCAGTGCGCTTCGCGGTGACTCTTGGGAGGTATGAAATCATAGAATCAGGCACGATAGTGATATCATTACCATGGTCACTGGTACTGCTAACGGCTACCATTGCTCGAGCTCTCAGGGTGTGACGTACCATGCTTCAGGGTTAGCGTGGTTATCTTGTTGACTCTTCCTAAGAAGTGTGGGCATGCTTGTTCACTCCTCTTTGTTTTAGAGGTGCGGGAGCCACGGTGCAGAGAAATGAGGTGTGTGTGTTGGGGCACTGCCGAGTTGCCGAGGAGCCTGGGATGCCGGGCCCGGTTTCCCCAGCCTCATCGGGTGTATGTGTTGGGACCTCCCAGGCTCTTCTGGTTGCTGTGACCAGTATTTTCTCTCCCATGTTAGACTCTGAGCACTGACTGTAGGAACTGTGTCTTACTTGATTATCTCTGTGACCAAGCACAGGGCCTGGTACCTGGTCGAGTTTTAGTAGCGCCTTGTGGAACTGAGGCTGCTGTCATCTCTCCGGTTGCTAGTATGGCCACATTTCTCCAGCTGTCCTGAGCTACTTGCCTTCCATCTCGGGGCCCGGGGGTCCCAGCTGCTTTTCAGTACGATGTCTTCATTTCCCTCTTTGTTCCCATCTTCTTGTCTCAGAGCAGGCTTATTTTTCCAGTCTCACTCATTGGCTTTTCTCTTTCGATTTTCATCGTGCCTCCATCTCCCTCAACCTTCTGTGCCCTGGCCTCTGCTCTGAGTGCACAGCCGCTCTCTGCCCCACTGCCAGGCTCCTGGAAGGAGAGAGCTCTGCAGCCTCTGCCCTGCATGGGCTCCCAACCAGGTGGCAGCTCGCCTCACTGCAGCCGATGGCCCCAGCGCCAGCCCGGAGGGGTCTTGCCGTGGACTCAGCTCGCCTCACTATGAAATCTGGTGTTTTTATTTTTTCAAAAATAGTTTTGATTTTTTAAAAGCTATGAAATGGTTTAATTACACGAGATGATTGTGTAATAAATGCCCATATACTTACTACACTCACTCAACAAATGTTGAACTTTTATAATTTTGCTTTAGAGCTGTTTAATTTTTTATGTATAGGGTGCAGACACGGTTAAACCTGTGCTGTGCCCTCCCCGTGCTGTTCTTCTCCCTCCCTCCCCTTTTGTAGGAAACCACTACCCTGAGCCCTGGGGTGTCCTTCCCATCCAGAGTTTTATAGTCCCACCACTTGTGTAAGTGGCCCTGAATAAGAGAGTGTCTTGTTTTAGGTGCTTTAAAACCTTATATAAATGGCATCAGACTGTACTCTCCATTCTGCCGCTTGCTTTTATCCCTCTGTTGTTAAGATCTATCCACATCGATCCCGAGAGCTCGTGGTCATTCATTTTAACTGGGCGATGGTATTGCATTTATATTCTTCCCACAATTTATCTATCCAGTGACTTCTTTTTTGCCTTTACTTGATTTTTTTTTTTTTTTGCACCATTTGTCACCATTAATGACTTTTGGGTCTTTGAAGAAACCTTTCTTGGCTGCCTCCTAGACATTTAGCGTTGCTCTCCCCTGCCTATGGGATGCACTGGTGATGGGGACATATTCTCTGTTCCTCCTGGAGCTCAGCATTAGGTCCTTATGCACTGGGATTGTCTTACCTCTTACATCCCTTTTTTGGCAACTAGTCATATGATTGTAGTCACAGTAAAGCAGGATTCATTTAGGGAAGACTGGACCCCACACACTGTTCTTTTCTTTTTTTTAAGATTTTATTTATTTATTTGAAAGGGGGAGAGAGGGAAAGAGAGCACGCATGCACAACAGCGTAAAGATGGGGAGGGAGGAGCAGACTCCCTGCTGAGCAGAGAGCCCCAGTCATAGGGCTCGATCCCAGGACGCCTGGATCATGACCTGAGCTGAAGGTAGACGCTTAACCTACTGAGCCACCCGGGTGCCCCACCCCACACACAGTTCTGAGCCCTTCGTGTCTGTAGGTCGTGTAACCCCACAGCTGCCCTGGGAGGCAGGTACTGTCACTGTGCACTTCTACAGACATGGAGCCGAGGCTCAGAGAGCGCTCAGTCCCTGGCCCCGTGGGCCCAGACGGTGACTGCAGAGGGCAGATGGGGCGCACCTGGAAACCACTGCAGGATCTCCTGTGGGTGACCGAGGTGTTCCCCCACCCCTTCCCTTCCTGCTGCTCTGCTCTTCCCGAGGCTCCGGCGCTGGCCCTGGCCCTCATCCGCCCTCCAGTGTGGTCTGGTCTTTTTCTTACAGTGCCAGGATTCCCTTGGTGGTCTCATGTGCTTCGGGGGGCTGGGGCAGAGCCACGTGCATGTGGCTTTCTCTCCCCCAGGCCTCTGGAGTTCACGAGTCTGCACCGACCACCGGTGGTTCTCCCGAGGCCTCCACTGCATCACATTGGTCCCCCAAGCTCAGACACCCACCCCGCTTCTCTTTACCTTCAGTCTTGCTCCTCTCCATTTTTTTCCATTTGGTGATTGGTGGCCTGAGGCAAAGACCCCAGGGTCATGGTTGGTTTTCCGGAGTCCTCTCTAGTGACGAGCTCAGCTCTCTTTGGCAGCATCTCTCAAACCTCCCCTCTCCTTTCTGGGCCCCAGCCCCCGAATCCATGCCTCGGCCAGAGCATCTCTGCCTGGGAGTCCCTCACCCGCTCTTGCAGTTTGAGGCTTCTAGACTGTCACCCTCACTGAAGCTGTGTCTGCTCTTGTCACTCCTCTACTTTCCAACCTTTGGGGCTCCCCAGTGCTGTGGAGTAATTCCCAGAGGCCCTGGCCCTGCCTCACCCCAGCTGGCCCTTCAGCCTTGAGGTGCTTGAGGTGCTGTCACCTGACTTGCCCCGTGTCCCCAGGGCTCATCTCCTATCTTTGAGCCCAGTGTCCTCTCCCCTTTCCTTGCTTGCTGTGACAGTACCCAGGGGCGGCCGTAACCAAGCACCACAAAATTGGGGTCCCTCTGCGTTGTTTATTCTCTCACAGTTATGGAGGCTGGCAATCCAAGATTAAGGTATCATCTGGGTCACGCTCACTCTGGAGGCTCCAGGGGAGACTATTCCTTGCCTCTCCAGTTTCCGGAGGTGTAGACTCCCTAGGCTTCCAGCTGCGTTGCCCCAGCCTCTGCCTCTGTTTTCCTGTGTTTACTCCTCTTCTGTTTGTCCTCTCCCCTTGCCTTTCTCTTATAAGGACACTTGTGATTGCACTTAGGGTCACCCTGGTAATCCCAGATGACCTCCAGGTCCTTAACGTGACCCCCTGTCACATCTGCAGAGACCCCTTTTCCACAGAAGGTCACACGCAAAGATTCCAAAGATTGGAGGTACACATAACATTTGGGGTCCACCCTTCACCCCACTGCCCTCAGAAGGCTTTTGACTGCTTCTGACATTGTGCTCCATGTCCTCAGCTGAGGCCCTGCTCCCTTGCTGCCCCATGCTGCCACCTGGGACAGGGTCACGGGGCAAGGCGGCCCATGGGTCTGGTCTCCTGGGCTCTGCTCCTTGCACATCCTCCGCTCCTGACATGTGCCAGGGGCTCAGTAAGTGTCTGACGCCCCCGAGTTCCTGGGGACTTTCCCTGCCTCTGGTCAGACACAGCGTCCTGTCACTCCGGCCTGCTAACACCACCGGGGCATCACCTTTCCTCCGTGTCCCTCCCATCCCTCCCGCTGGGGCCGGTGCAGTGGCTACTTGGCTGCCCTCTCCCCCCAGCCTTCACTGCCTCCAGTTGACTTGGAACACCACTGCCGGATTGATCTTATTAAAAGACCGTTTTCATCGTGTCACTGGCTTGGAAGCTTCCGCGTCACCGTGCCTCGGTGGCTGCTTCTGTGACTGCTGTCTGTGTGAACGCCCTTCCCGGCTTTAGTGTCACTGCGATGCTGGCACCTTCCATTCCTTGCTCTTTAAATTGGACTTTTTGTGCTCTCGTCTCCCCACGTATGTTCTCTGTCCAGCTTCTTGGGGTCCCTCTGCGTTGTAATGCTCACTCGCCCCTCTTCTCTGGACTGAGGAGGCTTCCGAGTCCTGCTTCGTCAGGGCTCATCTCTGGGCCCCTGCCCCGCAGCCTTCTGTGGATGTGTGTGCGTGTGCCTTTGCAGAAATCTGGGGTCCCAGCCGGGGGGGCCCCGAGGGGGTACTGTTGGAGGACAGATGGGGGACATGACCTGAATGGGGTTCCAGGGAACGGGATGCTTGGCCCGAGAGGAGGGGAACGGTGGGCACCGGCCCGGCAGAGGGAGCAGTGTATTCTGAGGCCTCGGGAAGGAAGTACACATGGGGGGGCCGGACGCCCTGTGTGGTTCACGCGTGTCAGGAGACAGGGCCAGCTTGGTGCTCGGCTCAGGGAGTTTGGTTTGGATCCTGAGAGCATTTCAGCTCATTCAGTGTTTTACCTTTTGCCTTTTTTTCCTCTTCTAGGTTAGAAAATCAAGTCAGGAAGTGCTGTTGATTCTTCTGGAACAAGATCTAATTTCCCAGCATGATATTGAAAACAAAGTGTGTCCAGTCCTGCTGGCGCTCTCTGCCCCGGACAGTGATGACGAATACAAAGCAGAAGCTGTGAACGTGAGTCTGTCTAGGGAGCGACAGCCCCACACTTTGATGGACTGTCCCAGAACTTGGGGTGTGCATGACTTGAGATATTATGTGTGTTCAGTGTTGGCCAGCACTTCCCCCTAAACCAGGCGGCTGGTGATGTGGCCTTGGTCAGAGAGAGTTCACATTTCAGATCTGAGCATGTTTTGGAAGTGATTATCCTTAGATCACCAGTTGTTTTAAGATGGCAAAGCTGTTGAAATCAAAGTGGTTTAGGCCGAGGTGAGGCAAGATGCAGGGTTTTGTAGATAAATTAATCTTTGGACCCACTGGGATCCTGGGCCTTGTTTCCCAGAGTACAGAACCCAGTCTAGTATGGGCGATGATTTTAGGTTGTGGTTGAGCAGTTCAAGAAAATCCAGTGGGCATGGGTGTCTGTGTATAGATTAGGACAAGACGGTGCTGGATAGGTCTGTGAGCAGATATGAGAGTCCACTCTGAAGAGTGCAGGTGTGGCCAGAATGTCCACGGCAGTTTGGGACGTGCCCTATCGAAGCATCTGCTCATACCAGTCAAAGGTGTGCAGTTAAAGGACTAGTACAAGCACTAAATTTCTTATTCGTTTAATAGTTAATTTTGTGCTACCTTAGGTTTGTAAGATTCTGTACCCATCGTAAAGTGACTGTAGAGTCAAGAACTTTCTACTTGCTCCAGGAGCCCTCACTCACAAAGTAGCTACTGATGAGCCAGTGGGAGCTTTCCTGTATTGCTCCAGACTCCCCGGCTTGTCCTCATGCCTTCTCCTTTGTGGCCCAAGGGAAGGTCATCCGTGGCCATCTTGTCTTCTGTGGCTGCTCCCCTCCACTGACCCATGCAGATGGTGCTGCCCAGAACAGCCCCCTCTGTTTCTCTTACAGAAGTAAAGACTCAGGATTATTTCAGCATTTTAGGAAAATCATGCATAAGGATTAAAAAAAAATCATGAGCCTTCATTATGATGAGTACAATAAGATCTAGGAGAGAATTGTTTTCTTGGTCGGAAAAGAATGACGTCGGAGAAAGGAATTCTTTTTCAAAGTGAGGAAACATAGAGCGCGGAGCTAAAAAATTATATTATAGCATCAGAGCATTTGGCAATTATTCTTCATTTATGTAAAAGTTTTCCTCAACTATGAGTTACAGGGCTGGCTTTTTAAACTAATTTAAGTTTTTGCATATTCCATATGTTTATAAGATGAATCAGGCTGAAGAATAATTGATTATTAAAATTCAGATTCTCCAGGGTTCTTTTATAAATTTCAAGTTTCCCTATAAGAAATTAAATTTATTTTGCAAAATGAACCTGGATAATATCATTTAGTTGGAATATTTGGCAGTTGAGCAGTGAACTTTGCCAGCTAGATCTTCCTCTTTGTTGGAAAGTTGGTTAGGCAAGTTTCCAAGGTTACGACCGACAACCAAATATCTTATCCCTCAAGACTGATAATAGCATGAAAAATAATGCTCAGGGCATTTTTGCATGATTTTTATTTTGTTTTGTTTTCAGCCACTCCATTCTTGCCAGCAATATTCTTTTTCTCCCCCTCCTCCTCCACCTCCTCCCTCTTTTTCTTCTTCTGGTGAAAATATTTGGAAAAATATAACAAGCCTTCAAAAAGCTATCTCCACGAATCACTTACAGAACAAATTAGTTCACATAAATTGTATTTTTCATTCTAAGTGAGTGGCTGGTATCGTTCCTTGAATGTGTAAGCTTCCAGATGTGGCTGCCGAGAACAACTAGTCTTGAACCCTGCTGAGGCCGAGGTGCACCTACAGTTCAGGATGTTTCTGGAGGAGCTCCACTTCTCTCCCCACAGAGCCCTGTTGGAAGCAGGAGTCGGGGTGCCTTGTCAGGTCCCTGCATGCTTTGGTCGGATTCTGAAGCTGGCCTGTGTTCCTTTCCCAGAGCCCCGAGGCCAAGGGGGTCCGGTCCTGGATGGGTCTCACCCCTTGGGTGCGCGGAGGGCAGAGGGCGCTGTTCTCGTTAGCTAGGAAATGACAGGATGGATAGAGACAGTGGCTTTCATTCCTCAAGGAGAAGCAGCCCCCATGTGTGGTTTGGAGAGCTCCCCGAGGAGGGCAGGGTTCCCAGCAGGTCTGTGAGTGACCCCCCAAACACGGTGGGCATCCCCATGTGCCGGTGAGGAGGGTAATGGGTGAGGAGGGAAGCCGGTCCTGCCACTTGCTGTGGGCTTTCTTTCCAGCCACGTGGTGTGAATGTTGCTACAGCCGACCCTCCATAAACACGCACCCTCCCAGAACCGTGCGGTTCCAAAGGGATTGCTTCTCGCCCAGAGGAGCCTGTGCGCCTCTGTAGGCAGATGTGCGCCTGTGCTCTCGCCTTTTCATGCTCGTTGGGGGTTACAATCAGTTGATTCTGGTGCCAACAACCCTAGTGCATGCTTGATTAGGGAAATCAGAGGTAGCCTCGTAGACACGGCCTGGGCATTTTTAAATTGAGTTATGCAGTGTAAATTACAGGCTGGTTTCTTATAGCCTGCTTTCTCACAGACATGTGCATTTTGGTTTGTGAAATCTCTCTGTAGATGGCAGACAGCATCCGTGACTCCCTCCTTCATGCAGTCAGCAGGCTGGCTTCATATCTGTCTTCTGTCATTTAGCAATCGAACTGTGAACTTGACTTGTTTATTTCTCCTTCAGAAGTGTGAGCTTCTAAACACAGGTGTCTTTCCGCCGTCGGCACCCAGCACAGTGCCAGGCCCAGTCAGTACTAAATAAATGTTAGTTGTTGAATGAATGAATCGGTAAAAACTGGAAGCACTGCATCCTGTAATTATATCTAGACAGCATAAACAGGCCACCAGAGACCAATTATAATTCCTCTTGCTTGCAGGAAGGCCATTAGCATTCTGAGATTATAACTAATTGTCAGAAGCCTATTTTTCTCTCTCAACACGTTTTCACATTAAGGCTTCCTCATTTTTTGTCGTCATTCCTATTTTTAAGCTCATTTGTATTTGTGCGTTTATTTAAAAAGAATGTTGTGGTTGTGTGTTATAAAGAATAGTTGGCTCCAAGCAACTAAGTGAAGATCATCGTTCCGAGCAAGTAGTTCCCAGGACCACACGAATATCAGTTCTTGTCACTTGGTGTGCTGGCTGGCTTTTAATGATTCTGGATTTGTTTTATACGGGTAGTAATAAGGTCATGTGGGTGTGGCAGATGGAGAGGGGTAGACAGAGATACTGGGCACTCTTCAGTTGCCTGTTACCCTGGATACGGGAGCTTTGCATGCTCATTTATTGTGGCCACCACTCCGTCCAACTCTGCCTCGAGTCAGGTCAGAGAGATGTGTCCTCCGAGCTCGGAAGACGCGAGCCTTTTCGTGTCGTGGGGATAATTTCCCCTCCCCTCCCCCCTTTCCCGCCAGTCAGTGTGTTTTTCCCTCCTGTTTGCTGTGTGCAGATTCCAAGGAGAGTCGTGGGTGAGCTGCTAACCCAGGACCTTTTTCTGCTAAGGCCACAGAGACAGGGAGTCCTTCCCCCACTTCCTCCTTCCATCTGTTTTTCTTTTGTGGCGGGGGGAGTGGGAGTGTTCTTAAAAAATTGGGGGGGGTGATTTTTCATTTTGTTTTCATTTTAAACGTGTAGAAAATGTTCAGGAACGAACTCTTGAGCTCTTGTATACGCTCTGTCCAGGTACTCTCGTAGTTTATTACAGTCTCTCTCCTTACACACGTGCGCGCGCGCACACACACACACACACACGTATGTATATGTATTTTTCTGAGCCATTTGAGAGGAAATTGGAGGCATTATGCCCATTCAGTCTCAATTTTTTCAGTGTGTATTTCCTAAAAACGAGGAAATACTCTCTTAAACAACCGTAGCACATTGATCAAAATCAGGGAGTCTAACTTTGATACAATGCTAATATCTCATCCAAAGTTCACGTGTGGATGTTGTCATTTGTCCGGGATCCTGTCCAGGATCACACAATGCATGGAATTGTCACAACACTTTGGTCTCCTTGTATCTGGAACACATCCTGAGCCTTTGAATTTTGTAACATTAACCTGTTGGAAGAGTGCAGGCCAGTTCTTGGGTAGAATGTCTCCCAGTTTGGGTTTATCTGATGTTTCCTTGTGATTAGGTAGAAGAAAGGTGAAGAAATGTGCTCTCATGTGTCACAGCGGGAGGCCCAATACCAGTGTGTTCTGACTTTGGCGGTCGTTAACTGGTGACTTCGGAGATAGAGGTGGTGTCTGCCCAGTTTTTATGTACTGCTTTCCCCTCTGGACATAAGAAGGGGAGTCACTTTGAGACTTTGTGAGTGTGCTTTTCATCAGACTTCCACCTACTAGTATGGTGTCCGTTGATGGTTCAAGTTGATCTTCCACCATGAAGAGTGCTCCCTCCTCCATTATTTGCTTATTACATTTTGTTGTTCATTTTCATATCTGTGTTCAAGAGGACTATTGTAAACAATTTTCTTTTCCTATTATGTTTTTGTTTTAGAATTAATTATGTTTATGTTTTAGAATCTGGGTTATTTGGGCCTCAAAAAATGAGTTGGAAAACATTCCTTGCTCTTCTGTTTTCTGAAAGATTTTATTCAAAATTGGTGTTGTTTTTCCCATAAGTATTTGTTAGAATTTACCAGTAAAACCTCTGGTCCTAGGGTAGTCTTTGTGAGATGGTTTTTTTTTTTTTTTTTTTTTTTTTTTTTTTTTTAAAGATTTTATTTATTTATGTGACAGAGAGACAGCCAGCGAGAGAGGGAACACAGCAGGGGGAGTGGGAGAGGAAGAAGCAGGCTCATAGCGGAGGAGCCCGATGTGGGACTCGATCCTGGCACGCCGGGATCACGCCCTGAGCCGAAGGCAGACACTTTAACGACTGCGCTACCCAGGCGCCCCTGTGAGATGGTTTTTGATAGCAAATCTAATTCAGATATGGGGGTATTCAGATTTGTTATTTCATCTATGTCATCAGGTAAGTTTGCATTTTAGGGAGTTTATTAATTTCATCTAGGTTGTTAAATTTATTGGACTAATGTTGCTTATAATATTTCCTTATCCCTTTTGGGATGCCTGGGTGGCTCAGTCAGTTAAACGTCTGCCTTTGGCTCAGGTCATGATCCCAGGGTCCTGTGATCGAGCCGTGCATCTGGCTGCCCGCTCAGTGGGGATCTCCCTCTGCCCCTCCCCACCCCTGCTCATGCTCATGCTCTCCATCTCTCTCTCAAACATATAAGATCTTTAAAAAAAATATTTCCTTATCCCTTTCATGCCTGTAAGATCTGTAGTATTTTCCCCTTTCACTTATGATATTGGTAATTTGTGTTTTCTCCCCCCTTTTTTTCTTTCTTGATCAGTCTTGCTAGGGCTTTATCAATTTTATTGATATTTTCAAATAATCTATTTTTGGTTTTGTTGATTTCATTATTATTTTCTTTTTCATTGACATCTACTGTTTATTATTTCCTTCCTTCTATTTATTTCAGTTCAGTTTGCTTATATTTTTCTAGATTATTAAGGAGGAAAAGCTGTTTTTAAGTCCATCTTTTCCCTTTTAAGCATGTAAAGCTTTTATGTTTATATCTTTGTGCTATATCAACCCTTTTATTAAGGAATGACATTACCTCTAATAGTAATCTGCAAATATCTTTATGTTTAACGTGTTCCTGCTTTCATTAGCATGGAGGTGGGCCTTGCTTTTATATCCTGTCCGGCAGTTTCTGCTTTTTTATTGGAGTCTTCTGTCTGTTTATGTTTAATATAATTATTGATTAATTTTGGACTTAATTCTACCATCTTGGTATTTTTTTCCCCATTTGTCTCATCTGGTTTTGTTCCTCTATTCTTTCCTGCCGCCTTTTGGATTAGTTGAGTATTTTCGTAGTACTATATTTTAACTCCTCTGTGAGGACTTTCAAAAACTGTAGCACCCTGCAACAATGTTGTTCTACTTACTCCCTCTACCCCTCTATTGTTTTCATATACATTATGACATGTACGTCCATCATGAACCTGGTAATACAATATTATAAATTTTGATTTAAACAGTTATATCTCTTGAAGAAATTAAGAAAAGAGAAAAAAAATAGCCTTTTATACTCACATTTTTACCATTTTTGGTACTCTTCCTTTCTTCCCTGGATCTGAGTTTCCATCTGGTATCATACTTTCAGCCTAAAGAACTTAAGTAATTTTTTTAGCTTGATTGACTGAGGGTGAGATTTCTGTATTTATCCAAAAATGCCTTTATTTTGCCTTCACTTTTCACTGATAGTTTTACTGGATATTGACTTGTGGATTGATTGGTTTGTTTTTGTTTTTTTCTGGCATCGCTTTAAAATCTCATCCTGTCGTCTTCTGGAGAAGTCAGCTGTCATTCATACTGTACTATATTTATAACATCCTTCTTTTCTCTGACTGCTCTTAAGATTTTTCTCTTCATCTTTGCAGAGCAAATGCTTACCCTGCTTTGCATTTAGTGAACTCCTTGGAGTTACGTGTTGATGCTTTTCACCTGATTTGGGAAGTTTTGGGCTAGTGTTCCTCTGAGTACTTTTTTTCCTGCACCATTCTCTTTCTCCTTTCAGTCTGGGACTCAGATTACACAAAGTTGGGGTGCTTCCTGTTCCCCACAGGTCTTTGAGGTTCTTTTTTTCTTGTTTTAGTCATTTTTCTCTCTGATGTTCAGATTTGATCATTTTTATTGATCTGTCTTTAAGTTCAGTGACTCTTGTCATCTCTGACCTGCTGGTAGGTCTTCCCATTAGGATTTTAATTTCAGTTATTGTATCTTTCAGCTCTAGAATTTCCACTCTGACCTTTTTTATAGTTTCTGTATCTCTGTGATACAGCGATTCTTTATGTTCTTTATGCTTGCATTTTCCTCTTAATCCTTGAATATATTTATAGGAGCTTTTAAAAAGTCCTTGTCCGACAGTTGTGACATTTGGATCATCTTGGTGTTGATTTCTGTTGACTGCTTTTTTTCTTTATTATGGGTCACCTTTTCCTGTCAACACATAGGTAGTGATTTTTAATTGAACACCAGACATTATAAGTGATACACTGCAGAGACTCTGGATTCTGTTTTATTTCTCTAAAGTGATTTTTTTTTTTTTGTAATAGATGTCTGTTTCATTTTATAAAGTGCTCTAGAGTGATTTTTAGTGTAGCAGGCATGTGTCTTGTCTGGTCTCTACCTCCCTGCTCTCTCCTTGGTGGTGAGCAACTGCTGAAATCTCTTCTCAGTTTACTTTGTTTCTGGCTACTGCTCCTTTGCTGGATCCCCGGGGATCTTTCCCATGCATGTATAATTTAGCAGTCAGCCAGAGATCTCAGCAAATGGAATACACAGATTTTGGACCCATCTTCCAAATCTTTCCCATTGTAGTTCATCTTTGAAGGATAACCTCCCCTCTAGCTTCTGCCTTTTGGTTGCCCTCCAGGGTTCTCAAATGGTTGTTTATAATTTTTTTTCAAGATTCTGCAATTGTTATGTGCCAGAGGGTATGCCACACCAAGCTACTGTGTTATTACCAGCAGGCTTGGTTCTTTTTTATAGTGTCCATTTCTTTGATGAGATTTCTTATCTGTTCATTCGTTATGACTCTATTTCCTTTTAGTCTTTGAGCATATTTATAACAGCTGCTTTAAAGTCTTTATAAAGTCTGCTAATGCTAACATCTGGATCTTCTGTGAGTTTGTTTCTGTTGACTTATATTTTTCTTGACTGTGGGTCACATTTTCTTATTTCCTCTCACGTCGATGGATTTTTTCTAGATATTTGTTTTGTTTTTATTTTTTCAATATTGTTTTAAATTTTAATTCTAGTGTAATCAACATACAGAGTTATATTAGTTTCAGGTGTACAGTGTAGTGATTCAGCAATTCTATACATTACCCAGTGTTCATCATGGTAAGTGTAATGTCTATGAATTTTTCATTGTCTCCTGTTAGCTTCCTTGTGAAACATTGTAGAAACTCTGGATTCTGTTATTTTCTTCTAAAGAGTGTTCACTTTGTTGTAGCAAACAGTTCAGATTCTCTTTCCTCTGCAAGTGTCAGCAGCTGAAACTACTCAGTTCCTTCTGCCTTCAAGCAATTGGCTTTTTTCTATGAACCTCACCATCTCCTCTGTGTATGCACAGCTCCAAGTTCAGCCAAGGATTAGAGTAGTATTTAATCACAGATTTGGGGGCTCTCCCTTTTTTATCTCCCTCTTTCCTTCCTTCCCAGGATTTCTACCCTCACTTGTCGGCTGCTCTGGCAACCTCACTGTGTTCTTTGACTTTTCAAGCCAGTAAAGCTGTAACTTTTGCTTGAGGTCCAGCTACATAGCCAGGCAGAACGGGGTGTGTGCTTGGGCAGAAAAGCAGCAGCAATGCACATTGTACCCAGCATGGCTCCTTCTCTCAAGGACCTGCCTTCCCTTAGTTTCCACCAGCACTTGGTCCCTCTCCAGTGTCTACCAATCATTTTCTTTTTATTTTATTTATGTTAATTGCAGTGTGGTTAACATACAGTGTAATGTTAGTCTCAGGTATACAACCCAGTGATTCAGCACTTTCATACGTCACCTGATGTTCATTGTGACAGGTACCCTCCTTCATCCCCATCCCTTGTTTCCCCAGCCCCCCCACCTCCCCTCCAGAGACCAGCAGTGTGTTTTCTGTAGTTAAGAGTCTGTTTCTTGGTCTCCCTCTCTCTCTCTTTTTTCCTTTGCTCATTTGTTTTGTTTCTTGAATTCCACATATGAGTGAAATCATATGGTATTGGTCTTTCTCTGACTGACTTATTTTGCTTAGCATAATACCCTTTAGCTCCATCCATGTCATTGCAAATGGCAAGATTTCATTCTTTTTGATGGCTGAATAATATTCTGGTGTGTGTGTGTGTGTGTGTGTGTGTGTGTGTGTGTGTGTGTATACCACATCTTCTGTACACAATCATCTATCAATGGACACTTGGGCTGTTTCCATACTTTGGCTACTGTAAATAGTGCTGCAGTAAACATAGGGGTGCAGCTATTCATTTGAATTCGTGTTTTTGTATTTTTGGTGTAAATACCCAGTAGTGCGATCGCTCGATTGCCTACCAGTCATTTTTACTCTCTGACCAGCTGTCACTGTGTGTCCTGCCTCACTGCTGCTGGGTTTTGGTCATATCACCTAGCCTCTTTGAGTGTTCGTGTTTTTATCTGCGAAAGTGAGGATAAATAATACCCAGGTCATACGGTTTAGGGAGAGTAAAATGAGTTAGCATGCACCAATTGTTCGTGGATGTTTCAGATATATGCTAGGTACGGCAAATGGCAACTCTGAGCTTCAGACAGACTTGTTACCTCAGTAAACTTTGAGGAATATTTGGCATTCTATTGATTGTATCACTTGACAAAACTCAAAAGAAGGTGTTCTCTGTGTTTACTTCCTGGGTATTTTGGCAATATTTTGAATATCAGCTTTTGGAATTTAATTAGTAATACGTGCAATACATGTGCTTTGATATTTCAAGTGACTCTGATTTTTCTCTTTTTATAGATAATCTGCAAATTGGCTTCAGTGCTGAGCAAGAGCACAGTTGAACGCCTGCTGCTCCCTCGATTCTGCGAATTGTGTGCTGATGGGAAGTTCTTTCAAGTTCGGAAGGTTGGGACATATAGTATCAAAACTTGAAAAATTTAAAAAGTTAGAAAATTCAAAATCCATCCCTTGGAAGTGTCCTGACTTCTTCAGTAGATGCAGGCTGGACGAGAAATGTGGCCCCTGGGACCTGTGTGAGGAAAATGTGTGAGCAGCGTTGCCCATTTTTACTGAAACTAGGGCGTGCTAGGGACCTGGAGACGAGAGCCTGTGAGAGTAAGCCTGTTGCTCTTAGACACAGGAGGACCAGCTCTGGGACCTTGTTGGTTGCAGTTAGATGCCGTTGCTGTGACCTGCACTGTCTTTCGTTATCTGGCCTGCTTTGTCTGGAACCCTCTTACCTTTGCCGTACCTTCTAATGCCAACCCCTGCGCTCCCCTTCCCTTTGAGTCGCTTGTTCACTTGGTTACTAGAGTCTTCCTTTCAAAGGCCATTGCCACACCTCCCTGAACAGCCTCCTTGTCCTCCTCCTCCTCGCTGCGTGACTGGCGCTCTTCCCTCTGGTCTCTCCTCATGACGCATCGGCAAGAAGATAGGTCTCATTTACCATGCAGAGAATATTAAGGGTCTCTTTTGCTTTATTGCTAACCAAATGCATTATGTATTGAGATCAATTAGGAGCCAGAAAGTGCTAGGATTTGGTACTCTGCTGTAAATCTTCTGTTTCCAATGCACCAGAGGCATCGGGCTAGGCCGTGTGGGCGGCGGGCTCGGTAAGTGCTTGTTAGGTGCCTGACTAGAGGAGTCATTGCCCCTGAGGCTTCTGCTTGTTAGCTGTCACAATTTGGTAAGACAAAAGGGAAGCAGAGAATAACGGGTATGCCTTTTGCCTTTTTAAGGTGTGTGCTACAAATTTTGGTGATATTTGTCATGCCGTTGGACAAGAAGCCACTGAGAAATTTCTGGTATGTGAAGTTTTGCCAATCATAATTGCTAGTGCATTTCTTAGGGCACTTTTAAAATCAGTTGTGAAGTTTTGTATTTGTGAATCTGTTACTTTGGAATGACAGCTCAATTTCGCATTCACCTGTTCCAAATTTCTTGACTTCTAAAGCTAACGTTTTTCATAAGCGTTAGGCAGCTGGTCCGTGGAATGGCGTGGGCGTAACCCCAGCCCACTTTCCTGTGGGCTTTTGCTGTCCCCTCCTCAGTGGTCGCTTTCCCTGGTCTCTTCTCACTGTCTAAGCTCCTCTGTCTCCTTTCCACTGCTCTTTCTAGAACACTGTTCTACCATCTCACTCCTGGGCTTCAAGACCACTGGGATTTTTCTAGGTTACAGGTTAAAGTCCAGATCCCTTTTGGCCTTTTGGGTCCTCTTGTAAGTGCCTTTCCTGCCTCACCTCCAGCTACCTTCCTCAGGTCTGAACACTGTCCTGGCCTGGGCAGGTCTTACCTTTGGCCATGCATTTGATTCATGGGGTGGGTGGGGAGGCGGGGGAGGCAGGTAAGTCCCGGATTCGGAGGCACAGCAGGGTGGAGAACCACTTCATTAGCCAGCGGGTGGCTTTTCAGCTCCCTTGAGGCTTTCTGCTCTCCCCCTTCCACACCTCTGCTCATTACTGCACCTCTCTTTCCAGAGTCTTCCCCACCTGGTGTGACCCAACTCACACTTTAAACCCAGCCTGAATGTGCATATGCCTCTCCTTGTCTAGACTCACCTACCCACTGTGCCAGAGAGAATTAATTTCTCCCTTTTCAGCATCCCCATAACATTGTGCTCAGAGTACGTGCGTGTCTCTTATCACACCTCATTATGGTGGTGCCGATGTGGGGTCTTCACCCTATCATGTTCCTCTCCGTTTTCCCGGTGCCTACGCAGAACTATGCTAAACGAGTCCTTGCCACTTTTATTGGACAGGGTATCCAGCCTGTGCTTTTATTTGACTTTTATTGGACAGGATATCTAACCCGTATGGTTAGAATTTAACCTCAAAAAGTGTACTCTTTAAATTGATTTTTAAATTTAAGTTCAGATGCTCATTTTATTTCAAGTGCAAGCCATGTCAACATAGTTCTGACACCAAAATAATTTTTAGTGGGCTGTCGTTCTGAATGTACAGTGAGTGTTGTCTTGTACTTAATTATCTGAATGAACAACAGCAGTGACCAATATACGAGCCTTCCTGTGGGTGGGTATTTCCATGATCATATATTCCCATCTGTGGAGCTTTTGGCTGATTATTTTACATTAGGATGTAAAAAACAGCCTCATTTTTAAAGGATAAATTTTATTTTTTTATATTTTTTTTAGAGAAAGAGAGCATGGGAGCAGAGGGAAGGGGCAGAGGGAGAGGGAGAGAGAGAGAATCTTAAGCAGGCTCCACACCCAGTGCAGAGCCTGACACGAGGCTCTGTCCCACGACCCTGAGATCATGACCTGAGTCAAAATCAAGAGTCAGATGCTTAACCAACTGAGCCACCCAGGCGCCCCATTAAGGGATAAATTTTAAAAGACAGTGTGATCATTCATACAGATAGAAAGCAAACATGCCAAAGATTTTATTTAAGTCATTTATTCATGAGGGAAGCAGTAAGATACAACACCTGGCTTAATGGAGAACTCAAAGTACCACACGTGGGTGGTCAGACCAGGGGACACTGAAGCGACCTTGCAAGGGGACTCAAAATTGCTCTACATCCAGAGTGATAGTCAAGTACATTCCACTGGACACAATTTGCATTTCTGTGAACAGGAATTATTGGTATTACTATCAGTTTTTTAACAATATACCTTCTATCACTAAAGGACCCTAGTCAAAGAGCGGAATAGCTGGATGGGTGAACTAGTTGGGATAGCCACTCAATTTCAAGGTCATTTGACAATTTTTCTCTATGTAATTCACGTAGCACTTGCCATGTGAATATTGGTCATTCTGCCTTTTAACCAAGTCATTTACTACAATTAAGAGGTAATGTTTCTTTATTCTTCTTACCGTAATTCCTGTTTGTCTCAAATGATTCCTTTTAGACTAGTATATATTTCCCTCTTCTCTGTCCTTTATTTACGGCTGTGCCTTAATTACATCATTAAAAAGTTCCGCCCTTCGCCAGGGTAACCAGGTTTGAGTACATGATTTTATTTGCTTTGGTAGATCCCAAAGTTTTTTGAGCTCTGCTCAGATAATGTTTGGGGGATGCGGAAAGCCTGCGCGGAGTGCTTCATGGCGGTGTCCTACAGTGCGTCCCCAGAGGTCCGCAGAGCCCAGCTGTCACCCCTCTTCATCAAGCTCATCAGTGACCCCTGCCGATGGGTGAGTGCGGGCAGCTCGGCAGCGCTGGCCAGCAGCCGCCACCGCAGGCCGACTGACCTCATCTTGGCCTCTGGACTAGTGACTATGTATTTTGTCTTTTTGGTTCCTGATTGGCTTACTTAGACCTCGTGGGGATCGGAGCTCTTGAAATCTCCAAAGCTTTGGTGCCTGCGAGGAAGGTGGCAGGTACCCTAACATTTGTAGTGACTGGACATCATAGAGACGAGAAGTGAGAAGGGAAACACTAACCAGAGAGTCACCTTTGCCGTTACTCTCACAAACATGCCTGTCACGATTAATACCGTCTGGTCAGGCGCTTTATGAAGTCTGGACTCGTTTGATGTGGAATTAAAATTCTAGAAGAATAAAAACTGCATGATGGTACTAAATTTTTCCTTATTTTCTGTTGAAAATAGTTGATTTGGAATTTGGAGACCGTCTTAGAAAGCAGCATATCTGCTTGGACATAATGTGGCGGACAGCGACTAGCCTGGTGGTTGGCCAGCTGCCCGGCCTGGGGTCAGACCTGGCCGACGCCACATTCACCATGCTGTGCTCTCTGTTTCCAGGTGCGCCAGGCTGCCTTCCAGTCCCTGGGCCCCTTCATTTCCACCTTCGCGAACCCCTCCAGGGCCGGCCTCTATATTCGAGAAGACGGCACTCTGAGCATCCGACCGCCGGCTCAGGATTTGGACTCTGATCTCACCTCCGGGTCACCCAGTGCAGGCAGTTGTGGTAACACTTCCTCAGCCTGGTGAGCTCCAAGCAGGATAATTACCAGGGCCCGTGCTTCACCTCAAGCGTCCACCTAAAATTTTAGCAATTATCTTGTCTGGAGTTTTAGTAACAGTGACCTTCTGGGCAAGATGGGATATTAGAGCTTTAATTATGTAAAGAAGCAAAAGTAATTGCAATAATGATTTTGAAACATGACTACCGGGTTATAAATAATGAAGCTACTGTGTCTCCTAAATTTAGATAAAATATTCATTGAGAGTAGTGATTAAATAACCTATAAAGAAAATTTTCTCTTACTTTTTGATTAATGAAGTTCTTTGGGTAATTTACGTAGGGAAGATGTGAGGTCTCCCAAATGTCCGTTTGTGCCGTGGGATGTTACATGCCCATAAACACAGGATGTTACCTGCACGTACAGGTGACGGTCCTGACCCACCATTAGTGGATGCTCTCCTGGCTTTCTAGTAAGTTCTAGTGATTGATCGTGGAGTTTTTCGTCTTTCCTCGGAGGTTGATGGGTACACACCAACCAGACCATCTGAGGTCGTTGGAAAGCATCTGTCCCACGCTAACCTCACACCGGAGCTGGAGAGGAGTACTTTACGTCTCCGCGAGTACACGTCCTTTTTACCGTTGGTGCGCCCTTCCCTCCGTCAGTCCATCAAAATTCACTGAGCTCCTGCTGTGTGTGTGCCGCACCTTCCTCTTCAGGGCTCTCCCAGTGGTTTTGGTGGCTTTTGTGTCCCAGTGGCTGCCCCCTGGTGGAGGGAGTGACGAGCAGTGAGCGCATGCAGGCTGCCCACTGAGGGCGTGTCAGCAGAAGCCAGGGCTCCTCCACCGCTTGACTAGAGTGGAGGGATCGGCTGAACTTTTGCGTGGCATTTTCAGTGCACATCATTCTCCCGGGGGGGCAAAGGGGGTTGATGGGACCTTTTATGCTCTTGTGAGGTTGTGAGCTTCTGGCCCTGGGAGACACAGCAGGTTTGGGTGGCCAAATAGAGAGGAGGACCGGGCTTGGGTGGGTGAGGAGCTCAGTTTTTCCCATTTTACTTCCAGTCCATTACATGGCTCTAAAAGTGCTCCCCTCAATCTTAACCTAGTTCCACAAAGCTGGTGCACACGGAGCCAGACCTGCCCACAGAAGGCACGTCAGCGGGAACCAGCGATTTCCTGCGCGTCAGCAGCTCCTCTGATGGCCTCGTGGCAAACTCAGCGGAAGACTCTGCCTTGGCTAGAGCCGAGCTGACCAGGCTTTGCCCCGAGGCTGGTGCCTCCTTGAGGCTCCCTGATGGGAACGGCCTCCCCGTCCACAGCCACCCTGGACCAGGCTCCTCCACCGGCCCAGAGAGTCCTGAGGATGCATTCAATAATTTCTTCTATTGGCGGACTCCTCTCCCTGACGTCAGCAAGGACCTAGAGCTGCTTCTGCGTGAGGCTGGGCCGCAGGAGGAGGGCTGCAGCAGGCCCGAGACTGTGCGCCACAGCTGCGTGGCCGGGAGCGAGATTCAGAAAGTCCTCGATAGTTTGCAGGAGCATCTGATGAACGATCCAGACGTTCAAGGTAAACGTTGTCCGTCGTGATGAAGAGAAACACGGGCCTGTCTCTGGTGCGTTGGCCAGATCTGCGTGGCGCTGCGCCTGTGCGTGTGTGCGTGCGCATACTCACTTCCTGTCCACTGTGCACAGATGGCCAGGAGAGGGTCTGTCAGCGTCAGCCCAGCCGGAGCACTGGGCGCCTCTGTGCAGGGCCCCGCCAGGATTCTGCCTCCTTGTTTTGCAGCTGTGCAAGGCGGAAGGCAGCTCTGATAGGAAGGCAGATAGTTTGTGGGCATATCTGTAGCAGTGGAAATTTTATTAGCTCCTTGGACGCTGTTACATCATTTCCCACGTTATAGCGCCTTTTCTAGTTATGAACAGCTAAGGATGGTGCTCCTTTTGGAGCTTATTAACTCAGCCCTTAGCCAGACTTTAAGGTTTTTGTCTCTGTACAGCAAGGGAAAGTACAACTTCTTCTTTGGGGTGTTTTTCATGTTATGACTAGTGCTCCCACTGAGCGTCTGATCTGGGAGCCAGGCCTCGCGATCCATATCCATTATCACGCCTCTTCTTGCTCTAAACAGTGCTATATTTGTATTCTTCCTTGGGTTGGGGAGATTGGGAAAAACAACACTTGCTGCTGTTGCCGGGCAAAGATTTGTGAAGCTTTCGGGAAAGGAAATGTGAAAATCCAGTTAGCCCTGTGATTATTCTTTCTCTTTAAATTTATAAAGGAAATTAAGTCAATGTTTGCCGAAGGAATGAGCACATGTAACATATCACTGTTAACAGCTGTAGACAAAGGTCTGTTTTTGGAAACCACATTTCTAAAGCAGCGTTCATCTCCGTGCTGGCGCCGGGCTGGGGGCTGGGGCAGCAGTGACGGCCACACGATCTCGTGGAGGGGGCTCCGTAGACGACCACCGGTACAAGGCGTGTCAGGGGCCAGGGCGGGAGGCAGCGTGATGCTCTGTGGCAGCCTAGGGCAGGATGCCTGGGGCCAGAGGAAATGTCCGGGAGAAGACCACCTTGCAGAACGGGCGGCATTTCATGTGGGCCCCAGAAGATGACAGCTAGGAACCCACACTGCAGAGAAGTGGAGAGGGATGAGTTTCTTGAAATCATTTGTAAAACCTTGCGCTATGTGCGTGCCTCTTTCATCGGAGCTCAGAGGGATCCGTGACCCCAAAAGTTTCAGAAATAAACGACATGTTGGAGATTTGTGGACTGGCTGTGGCTGGAAAGATGACTTGGGCCATCTGGAAGGGCCTGATAGGTTGCACTAAGTAGGTGGGACCTTGTCCTAGGCCAAGTGGGGAGCCAGCTATGAGCTCTAAACATTTTACTGAATCCTGAGGACTATTGAATTTAACTCATAGAAAACAGGATATAGGAACTATTGTGTGTACGTGTGTGTGCTTGAAGGTTGGGGACATGGACATCAGATTGTTTTTACAGAAAGGTGTGTGAAATATGTCATCTCTACTGTTAGGAGGGTCTCAAGCAGTCATGCTGTGGACAAATGAATAGCCCTTGGGGCTTGGTGAGCGAGATCGGGACTCATCTGTGTGTACGGACATGGATCGATTTCTGTGTGTGGGGGGAGGGTGTGGAGAAGGCAGCCGTCCTGCTTTATACATGGGGAACAGGACCCCCTCGCCGAGTAGGTGGACCTCCCAGACACTAGCCTTCAGGGACAGCGTGTTGTCTTTCTGTGAGAGATGATGGAGGCGAGCTCTGATTGTCCTCCTTGCGGTGTTTCGTGTTCAGATTGGATGCTCTGTGCATGGCTGGCGTTTAGTTGGAATAGTTAAAGTTAATGGCCGTAAATATCACCACCTCCGCGAGAGCTCATTCTGGGGCTCCGGAGCACGCTTACTCAGGGACAGATGTGCGGAAGGTGCGTGTGTGGTGCGCGCGCCTCCAGACTGTCTTGTTGTGAAGACCCTTCTCACGTGAATCCCTACAAACCAAATAAAGTTATTAAAATTCTTGAACCTTCTCTTCCTGCAGCTCAGGTCCAGGTCTTATCAGCTGCTCTGAGAGCCGCACAGCTTGACTCTGTGAATGAGCCCGAGCACCAGGCGACGGAAGGTCGGAACGCGGGGTCCGTTTCCGATCCCAGCCCCGCCTCTGCCAATCAGACAGCTCTGCCGGCGTCGTCCTCGCAGGAGCAGCTCTCCGAGCCCAGGACGTTACAAAGCCCAGTAAGTGCGTGCCCTCGCCCTCTGCCGCCGAGGCCGTGACAGAAATCACAAAGCTGCATTTTCTTTTATTAATATATGCTGGCAGAGATGATGAACGGCAAACTTAATTTTATTCTTAAGGTCATGTTTTGGATAACTAGACAACCAGTCAATCAGGTGATTGATAACCCTGACTCTCCTCCACAAAGACAGGAGGGGGGGACCAACAAGTACCTCCCTCTTCTCCAAAGCTGTCGAGTCTCGGTTCTTTGTGGGGATTAACCATATCCGTGCCCGATTTCACTGCTGTTTTACAGCTTTTAATCATAATAGCACAAAGTGGGTTCCCCGGCTCCTAGAACTGAAAGCTGGCCTTGGCCTCAGCAGATGGACCACCGCGTCCGGCCCTCGCTCGGGAGACGCTCTTTGGGCACGTGGTCACCCCAGTAGTGGTACTGGCTGCCATTTCCTGGAGGAGAGACTTTGAAAAGCCAGCAGCAGCTCAGCAGCTTTTATCCTGCAGCCTGGAACTAGCTCCCATGAGATGGGATCTCAGCATCCAGGGAGAGGAGGGGGCCCTCAGCTTCCTCGCACTTTGAGTCTCCGTAGCTTCCCAGCTCGTGAGGGGTGGGAAGCTCTAAAGCCTTCCTAACTCCTAGTGACTTGCTCTGACTACTTTGAGCTGGGGTCCTTCACAGGTGGGGGTGAGACTATCAGAGAATTAAAATCAGGGTGGGGTCCAAGATCATAAAGTCACGGCGTGCTGGCATCTCCTCATTTCCTGTGCCATGAGACGGATCTTCTCTTCAAGCCCGTGGTCTCTAAGGCTGGGGTACCAGTTGTTCCACCGTCCACGCAGTGGATAATTCAATCTTAGCAACCGAATGGACTTATCACCTCCCTTCCCCTCTAGGCCTCCTCCAGTAAAACTAAACAAAAGATCCACTTTTAAAAGCTTGACTATAAAATGTTTAGGAGTTTGTGACGGTTGTCTTCGATTAGTAAGAACTGAGGGGATATCCTGTTTTGCTGGTTTGTTTTCAGAAATAGGCAAGAAAATGGTTGTTGTTATCGTGTTGCCTGGAGTGTGGAAATCACAAGTTAGGTAGAAAGGCATGGCTGTGTCTACTGTGACGGCGACCTGATCAGCCTGGGGCTTCTTTGTCACACGCAGAAGTGAAAGAAAGGGAAATGAGCAGATTTCTCCAAGTTGACTCTGTTGCATGAAGGATTTTGAAGGGCTCATGCAAGCAGACCTTCGGTTTATGTTGTAGGATGTCAGGGCTCTTGAATTTGCAGCTTGATTCTTAGGTTCCACTGGGATCAGTCAGGATGTGATGCTTCCAGTCGCCAAAGAAGGAAAAGGGACCAAAAAACTCCCAGAGCTTAGATGATGAGGATGGTGTTGTCTCGCAGAGACGACAGAAGAGCAGCTGAGGCTGGGTGGCTGGTTAACTTGGCTCCTTAACGTTGACCCCGCTCCCTGCTTCTACCCTGCCTTCTTAGCGCACCATCTGAGTCGCGAGACGCCCTGTACAGGGAGGCCTGTTGCTTCTCACCTGTGTCTTTTGACTGCCCGGTGGTTTTCTGGGGTGATGACCTCACAATGCCTTTTGAGGTTGCTTTGACTTGTGGTAGTGTACTGAACCCTTAACGTGGCTCCTGGAGGAAGTACTCTTCATGCCAACTACACTGATGACTTGGGAATCAGATTAACTCCTGAAAGAAGAATAATGATTTATTACACGTTAATATATATGAATTTAGGAACTTGGAGAAATTGAGGTCTTAGGTTATCACGCCAAAATATTTCTCTTTTATCCTGTCCTCTATTAAAATAAGCAATATATTTCAGTGAAAATCTTGGGAATTGAAGGCTGTGGTAGTGTGCGTCAGAGCAAACGAAGCATCTCTTGGTGTATTAATCGACTTTCCTGGGTCATATATTGAGCTGATTTGTCAGGATCCATTAAGCTGGTAGACAGGATGACATTTCAAGTGCACGTGGGAGCCCATGTGACGGGTGGAGGAGAAGGACAGGTTCGTCTCCGCCAACGTAATCAATGATCAGAAACCAATATGTCACTGTTGAGGGTTCTTGCTCATTTTAATTGTTAACCTACTGTAAAGGTTCATCAGCAAACATTAGAAGTGTTTGTACATGTGAAAATTGAGGACAGTTTTCCAGGTAAATACTCCTTTATCGGCCACGTCTTCCCCCAAATTAGATAGGTCTTCCCCTTGCCTGTCCATCCGCCCTGATGGGTCCACGTTGCTGCACGTCTCCAGCTCCCAGGGAATACTGAACGTGCTTGTTCACTCTGCCGTCCACGGTAGTCTGTGTCTTAATCGTGTGACTCTTAAAACAGGTTGGTTAACCACCCTGGGACCCCAGGGCTTAAAGAATGGTCAGTGTAGACTCAAGTGGTGGCTTCTCATGGACATCAGCCTGTGTTCTCTAAGGGCCTCAGCCAGTCTGGAGATGAAAATGCGTGGTAGCTGTTTGCCTTGGCCCTTCAAATCACTGACCATGCCATCTATACCTGTGCAAATGTCTTCTTTAACATCTGGAAAGAGACCCCTGACTTTCAGGGAAGCGCTGGTCTTGGTCTGCAGAGGTCATTTCCAGCACCGAGAGAGGGTTCTTTGAGGGGAGAATGATAGGGTGGCTCCCTGTTTGGGGTAAGTTGCTAACATGTCCAATCAACCCTGCAGGACCTCAGCAAACCCTGCAGTGGGGCCACTGACCATCTGGAGACGGAGCAGAGGCATCTCCCCTCCCCACTCGAGGAGAATAAATCTAAATTACAGGTTTGTGCCTTGAAAAGAAAAGCAGCTCAAAACGTCACCTTTTCTGGGAGTTAAATTTAAGAATGGCCATTGGAAACCAGATATTTTTCTTCCCTCAATATTAATGACATAACTTCATTCCTTCTTTGTGTTGCTAATATTTCTTCTCTAACTTACCAAAAAACAAATTCTAAAGGAGTGCTAAAGCCTTTTGAACAATCTAGAATAGTATTTTTAATAAAGCAGGTCAAATGGGAGAAAAAAATTAACCTCTGTACATTAACATTTAGTGTCTATTTATACAAGTCATTTCAGGGTTTTTTTTTTGTTATTGCCTGAAAAGTTTTTGACAGATTCTTTGATTGACCTATGTTTGGCTTTGTTCTTATCTTGTGGATAGGCTCTTGTGCTGTGTAAGATCTCTTAAATGTTTTAAATTATTGTATCCCCTTGTCCTAACAGAAGAGAAGGTAAGTGGGTGATGTCGTCGGAAGGCGCTGTCCCATCAGTTGGAAAAAGCTAGTGGCGATCAGCATATCCAGGCCGGGGCTCTAGGTGCTGGGCAGCTATAAGAGAAGATCGTTTCCATTCTCAAGAGCTGGGTGCATCAGACTAACCAAACCTTGGTGCCCAGACTGTTCTCTAGGATATCAGATGTTAGCCAAATTGAGAAAAGATGAGTGTGGGCCTTGTTTTCGCACCATTTGGTCCAAGTTGAAAATTTCACCTGCAGACCAAGAAGTCCACCAGTCCAGAGCCCCGAGTTTTCCCAAGGCCTCTTTTTCCCCTGACATCTCTGCTTTGCTGTTCACCCCCAAATCCCAGACTCCTTGTTTTTCCTGAGCATTCTCCTTCTTTCCTGCAAGCATGATGGTTTCCTTTCTCTGCTGTTTCCCAGGATATAATACCTCAACCCCTGCTAGATCAGTATGTGTCAATGACCGACCCTGCTCGCGCCCAGACTGTCGATATTGACATAGCCAAACACTGCGCCTACAGCCTCCCGGGGGTGGCGCTCACCCTGGGCAGGCAAAATTGGCACTGCCTGAGAGACACGTATGAAACGCTGGCTTCCGACGTGCAGGTAAAAGGAGCCCTTTCAGAGGCACCCATGAAATGGGGTGGGCCATCTGTGGGGGAAGAAAAGAGGAGCGCGGTGGGGCCCACTGGCCTGTATTTCCTGTGGGTGCCGTTGGCATATGGACGGGGCTCTGATGAAATGAAGCCCTTGGTGGCCAGTGCCCGGCAGTGTCAGGTTTATTCTAGAAATGCTACTTATGCTCTTGGTAACATGGCCGTGTGCTTGCTTTCTGTGGCTTGTGTGTCTTCTTGTGCGCTGCCAGTGGAAGGTGCGTCGGACCCTGGCCTTCTCCATCCACGAGCTGGCTGTGATTCTTGGGGACCAGCTCACAGCAGCTGACCTGGTGCCCGTCTTCAATGGATTTTTAAAGGACCTGGATGAAGTACGAATAGGAATTCTTAAACACCTGTATGATTTTCTAAAGGTAGGAAGAAGGATTGAAAATAAAAAATCTTCCCTCTTCAAAACAATTCTTAAAGCCTGGGCTGTGGAAACAGTATTGTCTCTGAACAATAGAAAGCAGCTAGTCTGGGTTTCTCCGGTTGAAGTAAACCATCCAGTCTTTACAGTGGGTGTTCTTTCAGTGATGGGTAAATATTTTTATATCCTTCCTCGTAACCTCCCTGTCCCTTGGAGTCCTAATTCTGTGGAGGGTGGTAGACGTGTAGCCTAGCATGCTCTGTGAGGAAGAAGGAGCCCAGGCCCCCCCAGGGTAGCACACGACGTGCCTGGAGTCGCCCACGGGAAGAGCCCAGCTGAAACCCAGTCTCAGTTCTGCATGAAGGGCTTTCTCTGCAAGACATTGCTGCTTCCCTGCTTGCCTTTTTAATTTTTTTCCTAAAGGAATGATGAGTGTAAAAATAAGATTTTAAAAATGACCTAGAGAAACTAATTAACTTGCATCCACATGACCACGAGCTGCCCTTGACAGGCTGGGGTGCATGGTGCACTGGGCTAGCTTTCCTCTCGTGGTGCTGGCAAACACGAGCAGAGCCGGCTCCCCGGGAAGCAGCAGCAGCGGCGTTGTCTTCGGAACACACACACATACGTGTTGTTTGCAGGCAGGAAATTATGAGAGAAGGAAGAGCTGGGGGCATGTGGAAACACACAAGCACATACTCGAACCAGGGGGAACGCTGGAAGCATTCAGGGGTACATGTGAGGTCTGTTCCCAGCAACGTTAATTCACAGCCACCCCGGGTGATGGATGGAGTTGAAGGCATTAGGGGAATGCAGTTCTTGCCGGGGACGAGTGTATCACTTCAAGTGTGATCGAACAGTGTATTTGGGGTCATTTTGAGGGATTCTCTATTTTTATTTATGTATACATTTTTAAAAAATAGTTGCTTCATGAAGACAAGAGGAGAGAATATCTTTATCAGCTTCAAGAATTTGTAGTGACCGATAACAGCAGGAATTGGAGGTTTCGATATGAACTAGCAGAGTAAGTAAAACCTATTTGGGGATATGAGAAGGCAAATTCGATGGAATAATTCTTAATTTTCCTACCTTATAATTGATTTCTAAACTAGCAGTAATAGCGTACTTTCAGATAAAGAGATTATGTTTTTATTAAGGGATAAAGTGAATTCCAAAGCTCTAAGTTACAAAATACCACGGTCTCCGGGGAGACATTCATTTTCAGATGCAGACAGGGCTCGAGTCACTGTGGAATTAGTGTGTTCTGCTGTTCTATAAGGCAATTTATTCGAACCAAATAAAAGATGAATCACCCACTCTTCAATATTTTCCTGTTAATCGGAAGAGTTTTTGCCAGAGCTTTCCTGAACATTCTGAGTGTAGCCCTCTCTGCAGGGCACAGCGTGGTGTATGTACTTCAGCTTCTAAAGAAAATGACACGACAGAGAGAGACACGGAAAGGTCTCCCCGGACGAGACGATTATTAGATAAAAACGTCCCCCAAGGTGGCTGCTCTCTGCACGTCATTCTGTGTGTGAAGAACTTGTTTAATCCTGGCTTGTGCTGGCCAGAGGGGTGTCAAAGGTGTGCTGGTCCTGAAAGACCTAAGCTTTGCATAAGTCCCCTTCCCCAGGCGTGCTGAGTGCTTTGCGACCTGCTCTGCGCAGTACCGAGTGGATCTGGTGGCGATGGTGGGCGGCCAGCTGTCAGTTTGCCCCTGCCCGGGGTTTATCTCCCCAGCTTTAGTTTTCATTTCTCTTACCCTCAACTAGAAATCTCTCAAATCATTGTCTTTGCTGTAGAAATCCATCAAGCTTTTGCCGCTATTCAGGATATGATTTGGCCGATGCCAGGGGCAAACTAAAAGATTTTTTCTTTGCTGTGATCTTTAATCATTATGCTTAATTTGAGAGATTGAGGTTTTAATCATTATGCCGTGTTCCCAGTTTACGTTCCGAGAGAGAAAAACAGGCCCACGTTTTCCATGAGAGCATCGCGCCCTCTAGCGGCCGTGCGCGGGAACTCGGCCAGGTCCGTCTCGGGCCGGGCTGACCCGGTTCCCCGGGGCCGGGGTGGGGGCCGGGGTGGGGGCCAGGGTGGGGGTGGGGTGGGGCGAGAGATGGGGCCGGAGATAGGGTTCCGGACGGCGGACGCGGACCGGGACCCGGGCCCAGGCTCAGGGCTGGGGCTGGGGCCGGGGCCCGGCTGACCCGCTTCCCCGGGGCCGAGATCGCGACCAAGGGACCGGGACCGGGCTGACCCGCTTCCCGGGGGCCGGGGTGGGGGTCCGGGGGAGGGCCCGGGACCGGCACTGGGGGGCCGACACGGGCATGGGCACGGGGACGGGGATGGGGCCGGGCCGGCAGGGCTCGCGCCGCCGACAGCGTTATCTCGGAGCTCTGGCTATCTTCCATCTCGGCCGTGGTTATTGAAGCCAGAGCCGCTGATATGAATTCTGTGCTCCCCCTGCCCGTGATATTGGTATCATTTTTCTGAAAACAGTGCTTTTTGATATGAAAGTATTCACCGGCACTCCTGGTTTCTGGTTCTAACTTCCTTCCAATCTCTTTTTCATTTCCTTTCGTTGCCAGCGTGGAAGTCATGCCATTTATTTTCATACCCTTCTCTCCATCCCCATTTAGAAGACAGTGGAAGCTCCGGTGGCGGGTTTCCCCAGCCAGCCGTCGCCCGCACGCTGTCCTTCCCTGGGCGCGAAGGGCGGGCGCGCGCGGTTCTCTGCAAGCGGACCGCGCGGGTGTGAGCGCAGGCTCGCGCGGGGCCGCCCGCCGTCCGCTGCCCGGGGGCCCGGCGCCGGCGGCGAGCTCGGCCGAGCTTTCCTGCGTCGGTGCCGGCGTCTCTGGGAACTTCAGAGCCTGGCTATTTTTACCTTATCTGATTTTCAAAGTTTTATGTGCTTTCGAACCGATAACCTCAAATTGAAATATTATCCCTATTCATAAATTTCTCAGCCTCTGTTTTACGAAGTTTAATTTATTTCCTTTTTGTTTGATTTGTTTGAGTGCGTGAGATGAAGAAGGAGATTTTTTTTTCCACTTTTCTTTGCGTGGTATTTCACTCAGCATTCTGCTTTTGGCATCTCACTGATGGAAAGCCTTGCTGGGTCTTGATTTGCCTTCATCTCCCGGCCTGGCTATTTTTATCTGTAAGATGAAATGAGAGTACAGAGAAATTAGGAAGGTGTTTTTTGTCCCCCCAAATAATTTCTTTCTTTTTTCTTTTCTTTTTTTTTTTTTTTAATTTCAGACAGCTGATACTCATTTTGGAACTCTATAATCCCAATGATGTTTATGATTACTTAATGCATATTGCTTTAAAGTTGTGTGCAGATAAAGTTTCTGAAGTCCGGTGGATCTCCTTCAAACTAGTAAGGAATCTTGGCTTTTTGTTGTTGTTTGTTTGTGGTTTTCGGAAATAGGAATATTTATGTTCCTTCCATTTTAACTCCTTTATTTTCTGCTTTTGATTTTTCAGTATAGCTATGAAACCAGCTTTTAAATTTTGAAAATTACAGTTTTATCAATAAATAACATAGCTTTTTTCTTAAGCTGCATGGTTCAGTGATAGAAATTGTAGGTAAATCATTTTATATAAGAAACCCTTCAAACTGTGGCTTAGTGTTCCTTTTAAACACAGATTGGGCTTACTCGACAGCATGGTTTTGTAGAAAAGTTAGTGAGCAAGAGCTCCAACGTAGAAGAGCTGATCCTGTTTTATGTGGGCTTATACCAGCCGAATACGGGGGGAGGGGGGTGTCACTTGAAAATATTGATTTACTAATGTACTCTGATGCTATTACAATTTTATAAAAATGACATGTTCTGAAAGGTAATGATTTAGTTATTATGCAAAGGGCCATTTTCTAAAATTTGGAATCTTAAGCTTAAGAACGTATTTTTCTAAT
>NW_024424675.1:43170877-43192770 GCF_017311325.1 Ursus maritimus | reverse complement strand
GGGCCCGGGACCGGCACTGGGGGGCCGACACGGGCATGGGCACGGGGACGGGGATGGGGCCGGGCCGGCAGGGCTCGCGCCGCCGACAGCGTTATCTCGGAGCTCTGGCTATCTTCCATCTCGGCCGTGGTTATTGAAGCCAGAGCCGCTGATATGAATTCTGTGCTCCCCCTGCCCGTGATATTGGTATCATTTTTCTGAAAACAGTGCTTTTTGATATGAAAGTATTCACCGGCACTCCTGGTTTCTGGTTCTAACTTCCTTCCAATCTCTTTTTCATTTCCTTTCGTTGCCAGCGTGGAAGTCATGCCATTTATTTTCATACCCTTCTCTCCATCCCCATTTAGAAGACAGTGGAAGCTCCGGTGGCGGGTTTCCCCAGCCAGCCGTCGCCCGCACGCTGTCCTTCCCTGGGCGCGAAGGGCGGGCGCGCGCGGTTCTCTGCAAGCGGACCGCGCGGGTGTGAGCGCAGGCTCGCGCGGGGCCGCCCGCCGTCCGCTGCCCGGGGGCCCGGCGCCGGCGGCGAGCTCGGCCGAGCTTTCCTGCGTCGGTGCCGGCGTCTCTGGGAACTTCAGAGCCTGGCTATTTTTACCTTATCTGATTTTCAAAGTTTTATGTGCTTTCGAACCGATAACCTCAAATTGAAATATTATCCCTATTCATAAATTTCTCAGCCTCTGTTTTACGAAGTTTAATTTATTTCCTTTTTGTTTGATTTGTTTGAGTGCGTGAGATGAAGAAGGAGATTTTTTTTTCCACTTTTCTTTGCGTGGTATTTCACTCAGCATTCTGCTTTTGGCATCTCACTGATGGAAAGCCTTGCTGGGTCTTGATTTGCCTTCATCTCCCGGCCTGGCTATTTTTATCTGTAAGATGAAATGAGAGTACAGAGAAATTAGGAAGGTGTTTTTTGTCCCCCCAAATAATTTCTTTCTTTTTTCTTTTCTTTTTTTTTTTTTTTAATTTCAGACAGCTGATACTCATTTTGGAACTCTATAATCCCAATGATGTTTATGATTACTTAATGCATATTGCTTTAAAGTTGTGTGCAGATAAAGTTTCTGAAGTCCGGTGGATCTCCTTCAAACTAGTAAGGAATCTTGGCTTTTTGTTGTTGTTTGTTTGTGGTTTTCGGAAATAGGAATATTTATGTTCCTTCCATTTTAACTCCTTTATTTTCTGCTTTTGATTTTTCAGTATAGCTATGAAACCAGCTTTTAAATTTTGAAAATTACAGTTTTATCAATAAATAACATAGCTTTTTTCTTAAGCTGCATGGTTCAGTGATAGAAATTGTAGGTAAATCATTTTATATAAGAAACCCTTCAAACTGTGGCTTAGTGTTCCTTTTAAACACAGATTGGGCTTACTCGACAGCATGGTTTTGTAGAAAAGTTAGTGAGCAAGAGCTCCAACGTAGAAGAGCTGATCCTGTTTTATGTGGGCTTATACCAGCCGAATACGGGGGGAGGGGGGTGTCACTTGAAAATATTGATTTACTAATGTACTCTGATGCTATTACAATTTTATAAAAATGACATGTTCTGAAAGGTAATGATTTAGTTATTATGCAAAGGGCCATTTTCTAAAATTTGGAATCTTAAGCTTAAGAACGTATTTTTCTAATGCCAGTCCCTTTTTAAATTTCATTTTTATGAAGGGTTTCACGTGGATGAGTATGTGTATGTGTGTTGCCATATATTTGAACATCTTTTTTTCTCTGTGTTCCAGTGATGACCATGACAAAAATTACTCTCTCCCTTGCTTATAAATTTCATTTTAAAGGTGCATAAAAATGTCTGGTTTCCGTGTTGAGTAGGATTCATAATTCAAGTAGATGGCAGCATTTTAAATGTGTTCCTCTGATATTTTTCACAGGTGGTGGCCATTCTGCAGAAGTTCTACTCAAACAGTGAGAGTGCACTGGGGTTAAGTTTCATCAGTGAGCTCATCGTAAGGTTCCGGCACTGCGCTAAGTGGGTTGGAAGGCAAGCTTTCGCTTTCATTTGTCAGGTTAGCACGGCCTGGGGGGAGTCTCCCCTGGGCTTATGTTGCTGTGGACTGATACCAGATGCACCAGACACAGAATCCCAGCCCTGAAATACCAGCTGGGAGTTTGGGGATCAGTGGACCGAACCCCTTTATCTCACAGGAGATTGCGATTGCCCTAGTCAGGCAGGATGATTGGCCCAGGGTTACCCAACCCATCTGTGCATTCGTCCTACTATAGATGTTGACTGAATGCCTCCTGTGTGCCAGGCATGTTCTAGAAGCTGTAGACAGAGAGTGAACAAGCTCCTGCTCTCCCAGCACCTTCGATCTGGTGAGGTGAGGGTGAGGCCCAGAGCCCTGCCTCTGCCCTGCCCGGTCCAGAGCTGTGGTCATCACTGCACCTGCCTTCAGCCAGCTGCCTGGGAGGGAAGGTGGGGTGAAGAGCAGAGCAATAGGTTAGGGCAGAGACTATTGAATCCCTCTGAAGTGAAGTTCATGTCAGCCTGTCCAGCATCTCTGGTCACCCTCTCCCTTAGTGTCCTGGAAGTGGTGTGGGTTAGATTTGGTGGGGGCTGATGGCTGCCATTTCTTGGATGCCTCTGTATGCCAGGTTGCTCATCATCCATACATCTGATCCTCGGTGGTAAGATCGGCCGTGTATCAAGCATGTCACATCCATGTACTTTAAGACCCGTTGTTTAAGGTGAAGCAGTTGAAGCCCAGAGACGTTAAGTAACTTGATCAAGAGCACACAGGAAGTGTAAAGCCGTAGTAGTTTTTTTTTCCTGCTAATGTGTTATTTAAAAAGTTTTAACTTTTCCCCCATGCACATTTTCAAGCATGTGCAAAGGTGGAGGGAATAATATGGACTCTCCATGAACCCGTCACCCAGCTTCGTCACTATTACAGTAAAGCTGAAATTGGACTCTAGCTGACCCTCATACCCAGTTCTCCCACCAAAGGGCTCAGCAGGGCCCCCTGTTGGGCTGGAGGGGCATCACAGGGTACTTTGGCGGTCTGCTTTGAAAAGGGCAGTGGGTGGCTGAGTGAAGTGCCATATTCACAAACCACAGGCTCGACACCACAGACTTCTGTAAGGAAGAAGCCAATCCAGTCATTTTGTGGAGAAAGGGTAAATGAGATATCTTTTCTTTTGTTTTTTAATTCTTGATCTGAGATGTAGAAAATCCATGATGAGACAAAAGGAAAAAAACACCCACTCATTTTCTTTAGGAAAAATCAATGCGTATGCGCTTTCACGAATTAGTAGAGATTTAGAAAACCCACGATAAGACAGACAAAAGGAAGAGGAGGGGTCACTTGATGGTTATTTCAGTGCTGCTCTGGGGAGAGAGCCTAACCTGGGGGCCGACGAGGGTCCACGCCACAAGGGGGGATGAGCTGCTGCCTCTGCCTGGCCTCGCATGCGCCCAGCACCTGGGAAACACTTAGTGAATGCCCACTGCTCTTGTCGCCCTGTCGTGGGAAGGTCTGCAGGACTTAGAATCCACACACCCGGCTTGGACTCGCCCCCCTGCTGGTGCTCGTTGACCAGGAAGCCTATGGGTAGCACCAGCCTGGGCCACAGTTTCCTCCCCTGTAAACGTGGGCTCATGGTGGCTTCCGTGGCCAGCTGTGAGACGTAGGGCTCTGTGAGCGGGGTGGCAGTGTGCAGATGCCGCTGGTGCTTACGGAGGCAGCGTTTGTCAGCTCTTGTTCACAGAGAGGGCCAGGCCTGCACTGGAGTCTGGGGTGGGGCTGGCGCCACACAGGCCTGGTGCCGGCCCCCAGAACCCGAGCTGTGGTGAGTAACAGAGGTGAGGGCTCTCAGCCTCCATTGGAGGGCGCTTTGCTAGATTCTTTTCGAAAATGATCTGCCATCCCCAGCACGTCCCCATTATACAGATGGGGAAACCAAGGCCCAGGAAGGTGAAGCCACTTATTCCAGGCCATGGAGCTAGTAAGTGACCACGTTAGGTTTGAAGCTAGGCCTGTCTGACTCAGAAGCCTTTATTTTCTTCACCAAATTTTACACCGCCTATAACCCAGTTCTTGGTAAGGAAGTAGAAATTGTTAACTGTGTTTCTAACCGAATTCAGTGGTTGAGATTTTAAAATATAGACACACACACACACACACACACACACTCCTCAGACCAGCAGACCCCAAAATCGCATCTTTGGAATTGTGGAAGGGTATGTTTGTAGGGGAAACCCGCCGATCAGTGTGGAGAAGTATCAATTCTGTGGCTGTGGCTGTCTGTCGCCGCAGGCGGTGGTGAGCAACGAGTGCATCCCCGTGGACCAGTTTGTGGAACACTTGCTCCCCAGCCTCTTAAGCCTTGCCTCGGATCCTGTGCCAAATGTGAGGGTTCTGCTGGCCAAAGCTCTACGTCAGACGCTGTTGGAAAAGGGTATGTGGACCGTTCTTCTGAACTTACAGATTTTAAAGTTCACCCGGGAGCACCTAGACTTCCTCTTTAGGAAGTCGTGTGCTCGCCTGCTTCAAACTCACTGTATAAATTGATGTATTAACTTTTACGCAGAAGAGTGTGTTCTTTATAAAATGGCGGTTGAGTTTTCACATTTAATGAGCTTCATGCTAAAATACAGAACTCACACAGTCTTCTAGAAATGGGGGACGCTTTTGTAACAGAGAGATTATGAAAGGCAGCAAACGTAAGCCTTAATTACGGTGAGGTTTGGAGGATATTACTTCGACCTGAGCAGGACATAATGTAAGATTGCGTCCCTTGGACGGCACATTCCACCTCCACCACGTGAGGAGCCGACACCTTCCAGCCTGGCTTCCCGCTTCGCTCCCAGCCCCGCCCCGCCAGCCACCTGCTCCCCTTCCTTTCCTCCACACACCCGCAGTTCTTCGTATTGGAGGGCAGGAAAGAGGACAGGGAACGTTTTTATAATTGAAAAAATTATGCATACCTGTTCTTGGGAGTCCATCTTTGGCGTTTAGGAAGTTCCTCTGATGAATGCAAGCATGTTATCATCGTGAAGGCCTTCTGTCTGTGATTATTCTGTAAAGAGTGATTTATTGTCCTGAGGTGTGGTTTAAGAAACCCCTAACGTTCGAGTATGTTCATGGCGTGTGTGAGCCAAACTGTTTTCTCTCTTTAGCGTATTTGAGAAATGCCGGTAACCCTCATCTTCAAGTCGTTGAAGAGACCGTCCTGGCTCTGCAGTCAGACCGGGACCCGGATGTGTCCTTTTTTGCCAGCCTGGAGCCAAAGCGGCGGAGCGCCGCAGACACGCCTGTGCCCGCCGAACGGAATTAACCGCCCTGGGATCCCGCGCACTCCGGTCACGCCGCCCGTGGGCACACACCGCTCGCCCCCGCTTGTCAGGGGTCTGCTGTGCCACACCTTCCGAGGGAGGAAAGATTTCTGAAACTTTGAGGGCCGGCACTCACATGACCCGTTTCCCTCGCGCAGCCCCAGGGACCGCACCTGGGATGGGCACCACCCTTCTGCTCCCCTGCCTGCCGATGGGGAAGCCTGTGACAAGGGTGTAGAACCGGGTGGGAGCGGGCACGGGGGTCTCCGCAGCATCAGGTCGCCTTCTCCATGACAGACTGACTCCATTATTTAAAGCCCCCGTCCTCCCAAAATAAAGTAGTTTATTAGAAGCTTTTAAGTCTTTAAGAGACTTGCATATTTGGCTTCCCTCATGCTTTCCTGTAAAATATAGTTTATGGTATTACATTTTATTTTTAACTGAAATAATGTACATATGTAAACTCTTGACAGGAAGAAAATATATTAACGTAATATTAGCCTCCTATCAGTGAACAGAACAAATACATCATTTAAATTTATGCTTCACTTTGAGTTGCTGCAAATATAGCCCAATTTGTTTACTTTTGAAAAATGTGATAGTTAAGGAAATCTACTAAAGAATGATTTATGGCAGTCTTTCTAATATTGTACTTTTGTATAAACTGTACTTGGAACTTTTCCTCAGGCACTTATCCCTCCCCTTCTTGCGGTAACTGTATCCATAAAGATACGTACTGGCCTCTGACAGAGGCGTAAAGTAGAAAGATTTTTCATTCTTACATGGATTTATTATCCTACGTTTAAGAACGCGGGAGGGAAATTGATCATTGAGATGCGTGGCTATTGACTTTATACCTAATGCTTTGGGATCTTTAACAGCGGCTAGGAACCCACAGTTCTGATCAGTCCATATATTTGCCAGGGATTTGGGGGGTTAAATTATGACACTCTTCAAATTGACTTAAGTACACTGAATTTAGATTTCATGCTTTTAAAATTTGGACTAAGGTGCTTTAGAACTTAAACGGGGTTTTCATGAATAATTTGAGATTCTATAAACATTTCATTAAATCCTGTATAACGTGTAGGCTCATGTTATTTTTCTTCTATTTTTAATCTTGAAAGCAGGCGTGAAGGAAGGAAGGAGTAGCCCATCTGGGGTTCAAGAGCTGGCTGCAAAGGCCATGTTGCTGTCGCCATTCTTCCCTTGGATCTTTTTCTTGTCTGTCTTGTCTTTTCTTTCTCCCTTTTTTAAAAATAAAATTTCTGGAGCTATATATTGAATTTCCTGGTATACAGGATGTTGTCCCCCTCCCCCAAATCCCACTGAGCTGATTCTTTAAAAAGAAAGGAAGGAATCTATACAGTGCCAAAGAAAATAAGGTACATGTGTGAGAATTTCAAATTGTAACCCAGGGTAGCATTTGGGCAACTCCAGGAGAGCGTGAGCAAATCAATTGTGGAGGCTACATATTAAGAGAAACAAAAATCAATCCATCTTGTGTTTAATACTTGCCCAAAGTAAATAGATGGAGATACTATTTTGCTTCAGTAACAGTTTTTTTTTATTGTCTAGAAATTGAGATTGTCATATTGTTAAAATCTGTCGATCTGGCAGCAAGTAGAATTATTCACCTGAAATTTCGTGTTCCGTGCAGAGCTTCGTTTTCCATTAAGGGAAAAAAAAATAACCTCCGTTTGTGTTGTGATGTGTAGAATTTGCAAGCTGAGTCAAATGTGCTTGTAGAGATTTGTAGAGACTCTTTGGTAAATAATCCAACCTTGAAAAGTTCAGTTCATACACTAAAAATGGTCTATAACTTAATATGAATGCCTTTCCAATGAAAAGGGTTTTTTTTTTATGACTATAATTTCTTTGCAAAAAGTATGTTTAAGGCTCTCATTTTATTCTTCTTTTGTAACAACTGAGATTTTTCTGAGGTGATGCTCCTTCCCCCATCACTTCAGCTCTTTGTGTATTAATTGTTCCTAGGTGTGGGGCACGGAGTGTTTGTGATTTGATCACACGTAAGCTTCCTGTGTACTTGAACGCTCTGCCTGCTCTTGGGTGAATTACTGGAAAAGCACGAGATGGGTTTCTCACAGGTGGAGCCCCCTTGAAAGGCATCTAAACAATGGAGCCATCTCAGCCTTGCGCCAAGTGGGCGTTTCCCCCTTGCTGAGTGTTTTCATCAGCACCTTTCTCCCCGGGAGAATTCGAGAGCATTTTCAGAACTGATGGGTTTTCAGGGGGCTCTGCAGACCCTCACGAAGGCTCGAAGGCCCGGCTCCCGCTCCCAGAGCGGCCTGAGCGCCGGACCCAGCTCCGTGGGGTTTTTCATTGGTGCCAGAAATGGGATAGACCGGTGATGGGTAGTAAGGAGGGCACGTATTGCACTGGGTGTTATACGCAACTAATGAAGCATCGAACTTTACATCGGAATCCGGGGATGTACTGTATGGTGACTAACACAATATAATAAAAAAATCATTAAAAAAAAAAAAAAGAAATAGGGTTGTTAAGCAGGGCTACAGACTGCACTTGACGGCTCTGTAGACGAGGCTTGCCAGGAGGATTTAGGGCGTTACTCCAGGCCGTAGGCCCTGAATTATGCAAGGAGTGTTTTGCCAACGGGCCTGAGGACTGAAGGACTGAAGGAGCTCGGTGTCCTCACCACGGCCAGGTTACCGTTAGTGACCTGGAGAGCAGTTTGGAGGCTGCGAGAAGGGCCTGGGGACCCGGCCTCCGGGAGGGGGGGAGCTCAATCACTCCGCCACCGTCGCCCTCCGCGCCCCCGGCCATCTGGAGCCCCGGGGCAGTCCGGGGGTCTCTGCCGGGCGAGGGGTCGTGGGTGGGGCCGCGGTGACGCGGGTGGCCGGGCGGGGGGCCGTGCGGCCGGGGGCCATGCGGCGGGCGGCAGCGGGCGCGGCGGGCAGCGGCGGAGCGCGGGCAGGGGCGCCGCTGGGGAATGCCCTGGGCCCCGACCCTGCAGCCTACCGGCGGGGCGGACGGGGGGCGGGCTTGGCGGGCCTGTGGCCCCTCCCCGCGCAGCCCCCGGGCCACGCCCCTGGCCCGAGCAGCGTCGGGGCCCAGGAGGCCGGGAGCCTGGTTCTTGACTTGACCCCAGACGCCTCCCCAGAAACCTTTGTCATGCGGGTGCTGCTGGAGGAGACCAGGGAGATGTTCCAAGTGACAAAATGCCGCAGCGACATGACGGTGCGGGAACTCAAGGAGGAGCTGGACCTCACAGTCGGCATCCCCTTGGACCTGCAGCGGCTCCAGTACCTGGACCAAGGTGACCCCTGCCCACCCCTTCCCTCTCCACGTGTACCGCCTCCACCGGGGCGCCCTGTCCCCTCTGAACCTGCAGTCCCGGAAGGGATGCCTGCCCACGTGAGCCCGCCCCCCGCCCAGGTGTCAGAACAAACCCCACCCCAACCCCTGGAATCCCCAGACGGAAAAGCCAGCCCTGGCCACGCAAGGACTTCCCAATGCCGACAAACCGGGTTCACATTAGACCTCAAATCTCAGGGCAGACCCTGTCCAAAGCAAGACCCTAATCCACAAACAAATCCCTCCTGTGACAGGACTCTGGTCCCAAAGCAAGCTGCCTAGTCAGACCTGCCAACCCGGAGCAGATCCTGTCCATATCCCCATGACCCCAGATCTCAGCAAAGGTACTGCTCCCTTAGCAAGACCTCCCAGACCCTCAGGCCGCCCATGTCTTTATCAGGGACCCAAATCTCAGAGCCAAGACAAGAAGCCTGAAACAAAGCCTGTCCTCAGTGGGACCCTACAATCTAAGGCAAACCTTCACATGGCAGGACCCCAAACTCAAAGCAAACTTCCCAATCCCCATGTTGGACTCCTAACCCTCCCAGTCCTCCAGCCAGCCATGTCCACACAAGGATGCCAAAGTTGAAGCAAACTGTGCCCAAGACTGAACCCCAAATCTCCAGGGTAATGACGACTACCTCAGAACCCCAGATCCTCTGGCAACTGTGTCTACACGGGACTGCTAAAGCTCAGAACAAACTGTTCCCACTTCCGGACCCCCAAACCCAGAGCAAACCTACCTAGGACTAAACCCCAAATCTTCAGGGTAACTATGACCCCAGAACCCCAGATCCTCCGGGAACTATGTCCATGGAAGGACACTAAAGTCTGAAACAAATGCTGCTCACCTCAGGACCCCCAAACCCAGAACATACCTGCCCAAGACAACCCCAAATCTCCAGGCTAACCATGACTACCTCAGAACCCTGACCCTCCGGCAGCCATGTCCATACAAGGACGCTGCAGCTCAGAACACATTCTGCCCACTTCGGGACCCCAAACCAAGAACAAACTTGGCCAAGACTGAATCCCAGATGCGCAGGCCGACCATGCGACCCTCAGAACCCTGAGTCCTCTAGCAACCATGTCCACCGAAGGACACTAACACCGGAAATAAACTGCCCACCCCAGGATCCCATATCTCTATGCAAACCACGCCCATGTTTGAACCCAAATAAATTCCCCAAGCTACCCCTGCTTGCAACGGAAACCTGAATCCCAAAGCAGATTCTACCCAGATCATGACCCTAAGTCCCAGAGCAGACAAGCCCAATTCTGAGCCCCCAGTCTCTAACTAGCTGCTTGTGCATCCAAACCCCAATCCATTGGCCATCTCTGTCTGTATGAGGATGCCAGAACCCAAAATGAACTTTTCCCACATCTGAAAGCCAGTTCCCAAGCTCGCCATGACCACAGCAGAACACCAGTCCCAAGCAAAATAACCTCATAAGGTCTCCAAAGCATGAGACATACTCTGCCCAAAACTCATGCTGAACATACCCATATCTGAACCCCAAATCTCATGGAAACTGTGTTTAAGCCAACCATATCCATGTAAGGAAGCCAGAAGTCAAAGCAAGCCTTGCCTATGTGAGGACCCCCAAACTTCAAGCAAGCTCTGCTTGTATTTGCACCCCAAATCCCTCAGCCAACCTTATCCACACCAGAACCCCAAGCTCTAGACCAAACCTTGCCCATCTCAGGACCCCAAATCTTAGAGCAGAACCTGTCGCCACCAAGACCCCCTATTCCCAAGGGCTGACCTAAAGGATTCTTTACCCTTGGTAGCTACAGTACCCAGCTACAGTACCAGAGGTACGGTAGAACCCCAAATCCCAAAACAAGTCCTGCCCATGCAAGGACTCCACATCCCAGAATAGACCCTTCCCATACCAGGACCCCCGAACAGAAAGCAAACTTTGCCTTCATCAGAACCCCACATCCAGAGCAAACTCTGCCCTCGTCAGTACCCCAAATCTCAAAGCAAGCCCTACCCACGTTTGAACCCCAAATACTGGCACTAACCCAGTCTGTATCAGAACCCCGAATCTCAAGCTGTGTCCTTGTCCACGTCAGGAGCTCAAAACTAACCAAGTTGGAATCAGAACCCAGCACCCAAAGCTCACTGTGGTGAAATCAGAATCCCAGGGCCCCCTATCCGGACAGATCCCATGTGGGTCGCACCAAGGGGAGGGCAAGGGTTCTAGAGCCCCATCTCTCCAACCATCCATCTCCTTCCCTCAGCCTGAGGACCTGGCTGTCCCTGTCCCGATCCCTACAATATTTAGGATATGAGAATAGGATCAAAGCCCCTGGGCTCCATCATCTCCCCACCCGGTTGAAATCAACACAAAAATACTTCAAGAAAACGGAGGCATAACACATTCTGTAGGCTGCTGCACAGACGACGCGAACAGCGGTACTGCAGACACTGCAGCCGTACTGCAGGGCCGGGCCGCGGTGGGGACAGGCAGAGATCTGCGAGCAGCCTGTCTCCACAACCGCCGTGCCCCCAGACACTGCCCTTCCGGGGCTCCGTTTCCTAAACTGGAACACAGAGCCTTCGGGCTCTAGAATTCTCAGTGCCATGTCCCCTCTAGACGGGGATGCCTCGGGAAACTCGAAACATACACCGAAGGCCAGAACACCGTCCTTCGCTCTCTTTGACGTGGGTGAAGCGCCTTCTGGGACGTCCTTAGTTTGCTGTACGAGTGTTGGGAGGACACTCTGGGGCATTTCTGAGGCTTTATGTGGAAAGAAGTATAGATCTCAAATGCAATGTGTACGTAACACGTCCACACGAGGTGAGCTGCTGAAGGGCAGAGTATTTCAAAACAAGTAATGCGAAAATTATGTATCCTGAACTACACATGACTGGCACCCCTTCTGTTCATTTATTTCCCCTGATGAGCTCTGCTGAGCCATAAATTCAAGAGAGCTAAGAGGCAACAGAAGACACCTGGTGACTTCTACTGATGTCACAATCCTATCACTCAGCAAGCACTTAGCAACTGGCAGAAGCTTGACCTCTCCTGCGGTTGCAACCCTTCTTGTTGACAGCAAACCAAAAAGAAAGAAAGAAGGTACGACTACATTGAGAAAAGAAAATCTGGGTTCCTGCTTGTAAATAACCTGCAGATGCCGCTTCACCCACCTAAAGGTTGCCAGGGAGGATCACGTGAGATAATGTGTGCGTGAAAACCTTGAGAGACACAAATCTAAAAGGGGTGAGCAAATTCATGGACGAGGGGCGATCTTCCACGTCTGTTGTCGACTCTAATAATTTATTTAGCTGGTGATAATTAGTATTTGTCTAAGCCGAAGGCAGTTGCTGCCTGCTTGTAAAGAGAGAATGTGCTCTGATTTCTCGAAGAGCGGTTCAGCATGCGTGAATTGCACTCTTGTCTTTCTTAGGGAAACACAGCTTTACTCAATTTTTTTCAAAGTTGTTAGGAAGTCAAGTTGTCTTACTGAAGACTAATTACTGATTATCCTTGTGTTAGAACCACAAATAAGACCCTAATTAACAAATTTGCTAATCGCTATTCCCTGTTTACACCCACCGAAGTTTCTCGTAACCACCAAAGGGGGCCGACGGAGCCTAGAGCGACCCATGCGTGGCACTGGAGGGAAGGCAGCTCTGGTTGGAGCCCTGGTTTTGCTATTTCCTAGTGACGGGAGCCTCGGTTTGCTCACCAGCAGACGGAGATGACAGACCTGGTTTGTCATGAGGACTGAAGAGTGTAGGTGCTTGGGACAGCCACTTAGGAATCCCTCCATTGTGAATCCCAAGAGCTCATGAATTCCACTCGGAATAAGTGATAACCCGACTTTGCAGAGTCGAGACTTTACACTCACGGCAACACTTGTAGAGAAAAGCAATTATGATGTTATCCCCTAAGCAAGATTACAGGTGGCTGTGTGAGGAAACGTGCGTGTCTTTAACAAGGTAAACTAAAGACACCTTTGCTTAAAATGTTCTAGAGTCCTCTTCTATATTCTGTTGTTCCGGTGGTCTTTCCCAAAGGGTCTGAGCTTGTGAAGTGTGAGTAGATCCACTCACCCCATTGTCTCATACGAGCGGAGGATTGTTCTGGGTGTGACCCAAAGGAGTTCCAACGTCCTGAGTCCAAATCATGGTGAATGGCAACGTTACAATTCTTACATGACCGTAAATGCTTAACTGGGGCCCTTTTGTCCCCCAGGGGCCATTTGGCAACTTCTGGAGACCTTTTGGATGGTCCCAACTAGGTGAGAGTGCCACCGGCATTGGGCGGGTAGAGGCAAGGGGCGCTGCTAACGCTCTGCAGTGCCCAGGGCGCCCCCCCCGCCCCTCAGAGAAGGATGGGTCTAAAATGTCGAAAGTGCCAAGCTTGAAAAAAAGCGATGCCATTGAGCATCGTTTGAAAGACACAACAAAGTTCAGCCATTGTTACATCTTTCGCCAACTGTTGACAACATTAACCAGACGCTAGTATTTCAGCTTCACGTATGACGCACGTAGGTCCATTGTGCTGCGTCTGTCATGTAACGGACAGTAACTTGGAGTAGTCCTATTTATAGAGTTTCCCTCATAAAATAACCTTACTGACGCATGTATTTTTTTTTTTGCCATAGAAATAGTTATAATTACGGAATTTTAGAAATTGTTGCCTTTTTTTGGGGGGGGGGTTGGCTTTTCTTTGAGCCGAGCCAAATTAATTTTCTAAAAAGCACTCCCGACCACACGCAGTCTCGTGTGAAGTCGTCAAATGAGATTAGTGGTCAAGGTTTTCAAATGATCTTTGTGATACCCAAGGTCAGATCATCTCTTAAGATAACCAGTGTAATAGTTAATCTTTAATGCCCATTTTTTTTGAAGAAAAAATTATTCCCTGTAGGAGTTTTGATGGATGATACCACGCTGAAGTTCCATGATGTTGTTCCTGGTGGAATTATTTCATTATGTATCTGGCATTATGATGGATGGACGGAACTGGTTTTGGCGGCTGTGGAAGGCGATCCCAGTAAGGTGCTTTTATGCTTCTCTAAATGGATATTATACTTCATGAAGCAACCGTAAACTGTGTCTGTGTGTGTGTGTGTGTGTGTGGGAGGGGAGTTCAGTCTTTCACGTGAATATTTGAGTAAAAGTTTCAGAGTAGGAAAAAAGAGAACTAGGACTCGTGTCATAATGATCAAATACCATATTGAGAGTTTCCACTCCCTCTTGGGTTTGCTGTTTCACAGCGCTCACTTATAACCCCCTCACCTCCCCCCACAGACACCAAAGGAGAAGGAACCAGGACAGGTGCGTTTTCTATTCACACGTCTATTCTGTAAAGTTGAAAACTGGACTTAAGGGTGGGTGAAGAGCTCCGGATAACTGGGAAATTGCACAGTCTAGAGCATCTGATGGGGCAAAAGTCCTAATGGGGGTCTGCCCCTCCCCTAAGGCGGAAAGGCCACACGCTACTCAATACACAGCAAGTGTCTACTCTTCGCCGTGCCTTGGGCTTGGCTCTCAGCTGAGCTCTGGGGTGGGCAGCGGGGAGAAGGGAGGAGGAAACCAGAACATCTGCCCAACAGAGAAGGCGGTGGGGGCTGGGAGCGCTGAGGGGGCAAGTGTATGTTCCTTCTAGAAAGTACGTTTGGATGAAAGGCTATGAGCGTGTGGGGAGAGAGTTGACTTCCAGCCAGAAAAGGGATCAGGAAAGGCTGGTTGCAGGAGGGCTGCAGGGATCAGGTCTGGGAGAGGTGGGTGGTCTCTGGGGAGGCAGGGCATGACTGACTGCGGCAACCTCCTACCAGTGTGCGGGAGCCTTAGAAGGAGGGGTGGGGCCCATCCCAGCCCTCGCTCATCCTCTTCCAGGTCCTTCCCTGATGTTGTCCTGCTCCTGGCCTTCTGCCTCCCCTCTGCCACCAAGGACTCAGTCCCGATGGGTTTCCTGGCTTTTGCTCTGAACCTGGGGATTCCCTCCTGTCTCCCACACTCTGGGGCTCTGCCTCCCCCCACTGCCGCCCCCACACCGGATACCCCGCATCTGGGATGGAGTTCCTCTCTGCTGGAGCCCGCAGCCTTCCTCTCGTGCTCAGGGCCTCACTTCACCACGAGATGATTATGTTATGGGGCTATTTTTCATCCGTGAGTGGAGTTCGGAGTGTTCCAAAAGTTAACGGAAACAATGGGCCCGAAAATAGACCGGAAGGCCAGAGTTCGTCAGGTCTCCAGAGAAGCGCACTCCCCTCCGGGGAGGCCACTTCGTGTCGTCTGGTGTCTTCCTTAATGGCCACAACCACCTTCCTCTGGACACCCAGAAAAGCTATTTTCTCTCTTCAAAACACCGACAGGAAGAATTTCCTGCCTCCCCAGCCTGCCTGATGGTAAATGCGTATTCCCTGGACATGTATAGGGCTCGGTCAACAGTGTCTTCCCCTGGGTGTATTCCAGCTTCTCAGTTAGGGTTTGCCCCCTCTGTTCCCATCATGAACCTTAACTCGGCCTTCGAGCAAACTTCCCCTCGGGAGGGTCCAGGCACCCGCCAGCCAGGTGTAGCCGCACTTTTGAAACAACTCAGACTCACTGTGGAACCCCTGTGTCCCGCCCAGCTCTCTTGCCTTGGTGTTGATGAAGACAGTCTCTACCGAACCGCAAATTCGCAGCATTTGGGACACAAGCAGTGGAAGGACTGGATAGCCCAGAGAGCCTTCGTGGCCCTGTACATCGCCTCTCATAGAGGCCACTCGGATGCTGTGCAGTATCTTCTAGAACATGGTAATTCTGAGACGGCTGCATATGTTCACAAGGTGGGGTCTTCTGCGGGTAGGGAGGACAAGGTGGCTTGTCTTCCTGGGCCCTTCAGCAATGGTGTCCTGAACCCAAGTTGTGTCAACCACCAGTCACGGTCCCCGTGGGCCACTGGCTCTCTGTCTGTAGGGGTCTTATGACATACTGAGTGAAGGCTGTTGTCCTCTTGGCCAGGTCTCCAGAAGATTCTCTCTGTTGTGGGAGACGGAACTTTCAGACACTAATTCACGGAGTAGCCAAAAGAGCTTCCCGGCCTCTTGGGTCCAAGCAGACACACTGCTGGAGACGTTCCTAAACTCCCTGTTGTTTCTGCCTCACCTGACGTTGGGTTTCTCTAACGGTCTGAGGGGTTTAGCCCCAAGCCAGCGTTGTTCTCTTGGGGAGGAGGGGCGGCAGGCTGGCCAGTTTCCTTCCCCCCCCCCGCACCCCCCCTTTGAATTATTTCCCTCAGGCGATCTTTGCCCCAAACCCTCTTTTCATCTCATCTCATCTCCATTCCCATCACCCCCCCCCAAAGGGCAAGCTGCCTCCCCCTCTGTTGATAGAAATAGAAGCCTTGGCCTGCATTGTCTCTGAATGTGAGAGCTCGCATGAGACTCTGCCGGAGCACACTTTATCTTCCCTGGATGTAGGATATTTTTGGGAAAAGAGGCCCACTGATTGAGGTGTCGACCATTCCAGAACAATAGACAATGGCTGCAGACAGCCCAGGCCACCGGCTTCCTCGGGAAAAGGAAGAAAATGTGACGTACTGTTTGGTCAGGGGTTTGAGGCCCAGAAGGGGGCCTCATCCGAGGGTCTCCCCTATCAACTTGCCTTCAGATCAGAACCTTTCCGGCCCGCGGCCTTGACCCCCGCCTCTCCGCCTCGTCTTTGCCCCTCCCCCGCTGCCATGAAGCAAGGTGGAGGCATGCCCGAGGCCGAGGCCGGGGCAGGGGGACTGGCGTTCACATGGTGGGTAGAGGTTTTCCTGACTATTCTGTTTCTTCCTCCACTGCTTTCTGCACGCCGCCTGTTGTGGGATGAAATATGGGCTGTTCACAGACCAGCAGTCCTTTAAGCTCATAAAAAGTCATTTTCACTCTGATGGAACTGTGATGTATTTGAAAGCACCAGTTAAAACATTACAGACAGCTTTGCAAAGTTTTCTGTCCTTTGCACACAGCCACCTCAAAGCCTTGCCGAGACTGAGGCTGGGCGTTATGAGAACCTATTTAAAATGTTACCTCACCGACCAGCCATAGCTCATAAAAACTGGCTACAGAAATGTCAGCTGCTTGTAATTGAATTGCCTTGTTTTCCGTGTCATGATATTTGTTACCCAGAATTTGATTCAATTCAACAAGTCCGTATTGGACACCTGTCATTAGCCCATCCATCTGCGGGAGGCAGTGAGGAATTCAATCGAAGTGAAATCTGTCCGTGAGTCAGGCCACCCGTCGTCTGTCATTTCCTGAGCGCCTGTCTTCTCCAGGCATCGCGCTACGTGCCGGGGGTGAAAACAAGTGTGTTTTCTGCCTTCGTGGCGTTTATGAAGGGAAGTCAGCAAATTATTACAGATAATTAATTCCACGGTCAGTCGTGCACGGCATGTTCTGAAGACGTAGAATGTCTACTGAGCATATACAGGGGGGTGGGATTCATGGGGAGGGGGCCAAGGAAGGTTTTCCCGAGGAAGCGATTGCAGGATAAAGAAGAATGGAGTTAGCCAGGGGTGGCGGGGGTGGGGGCAGAAATGGGTGACAGCGCTGTTAGCCAAGGGAAACAGCATGTGCAAAAGGCCTGGGGCAGGATGCAGGAGCAGGGTGTATTTAAAGGCATAAAGATAGAAGCCTGGTATAATTGGAGCCTGGAGGGAGGGGTGGTGGAGTTAGGGTGGTAGGGTGAGATAGAGCACTAACGACCTCGAAAATGACCCCCAAGGGTGGTGGATGCCAGAAATGGGGTTTGAGCAGGAGCGTGCTGTGGGCAGACCAGAGGCAAGGCAGTGCTGGGTGCTGGGACAGTGCAGCGATGCCTCCTCCCTTCTACTCCGTGCTGGGGCCAGGGGCAGTTCTTAATTTTCCCAAGCATCCTTTTCAGGGCCTCACCCCTCCCGAGCTTCTCTTCCGGAATGTGATTCTGGAGGTGAGGCTCCTGGCCAGGAGGGTGAGCCTCCCTCAGCCAGCTGTCTTTTTTACAGGAGCCAACTGTCTCAGCAGAACCCCCATGGGCAGGACAGCCCTGCACGTGGCTGCAGCCATGGGCCGTCTGGACTGTATAACCCACCTGCTCAACCATGGGGCCTCCGTCAATGAGAAAGATGCCAGGGGGGAGACCCCCATGTCCATCGCCCGGCGCTTGAACCGCAGGCACAGTGAGCGGCGGATGTTCCTCTTCTGCTGGCTGACGAGGTCGGGGACAACGGACCCAAGGAACTTGATCACAAACAAGGTTTTTCACAGGGTAAAGTCTAGGTTCAGCTCCAAGAAGAGCCAAGTGTGACTCCTGCGGGGAATGTTCGCTCCTCGAAGCTGACTTGAGTAACTTTTCAGAGTTCGAATCCACAGTGGCCCTTGGTGAGCAGGAAGCCAAGGAAACATGGCAATTAATCTGAATCAGATACTAAATTATCTGTCCTGTTTGCAAATGACTTGGGGAGGGTGTTGATGGAAGTAGGTGAGTTTGTGTTCATTCCGTAATCCATTACGGACCGAGCGGGCTCTGATGCCCGCCGTTAATTTTAAGCTATTTGTATGTTGTATCCAATAACGCGGCTTGGGGTGATGGGAGCCAATTACCTTCTCTCGCGTCTGGAGACCATCTAATGCATCAGCATAAGAGAAGTAATAACAATACGAGAACAGCACCGTTGCTTTGTAGAGAACAATTGCTGGCAAATGTCGGGGGGTCGTGTGCAGGGTGGGCTGGGAATTTCAGGAACTGAGGGCTACGTGCTGCCACAGCTAGGGGTGTCCGAAAGTTTTCCTGAGCCATCTCTGAGGGACCTGCTGCTTGAATTGGGGCTTGGGAGGTAGGGGACAAGTGAAGCAGAGAGAGCTTGATTCTCCGGTCACGTCCTCTGCCAGGATGCCTTATAGTCTTGGTGAAAGGTGATAAGTTGCCACTAGATTTAGGGGAGACCGTGTAAAGGACGATGATGAGTTCATGGAGGAGAGAATCAGAGCTGGCACCTTCTTTCCTTTGGTCCCATCCCCCATGGTCCAAGCACACCTCTTCCCTCCACCCCTACTCCCTCCAGAGTTCTCCTTCCCTGCTAGGACTGTGGCAACACCATCATCCTTCCTAGGCTTAGTTCCAGGCTCTGCACCTCGCGAGGGGCCCAGCCTGCCATGTGTCAGAGCTGGGAATGGGAGCCAGAGGGGAAGGTGGGCACCGGGGCCAGCTGACATGCACGCCCCTGTCTGGAGAGGGCGCCATGCATCAGCTCCAGCGGAAAGTGAGCCAAGGGCTGCTAGATTTATCCAGAGCCTTTTGATAGGATATGTTCTGATTTCTAAGTGTTGACTTGAATTTTTTAAAACATGGTGGCATGGTCCAGAAGGAGTAGCAGAGTTGAGGCACACCTATGCGACTGCCTCCTATCTCCAAACTACCCCAGTTCACCGAGGACAGTGGTAGAAGCAACTCAAGGCTCCTGGAACGTTTGCGGCTCGGAAGCCACAGGCTGGGACGGCCGTGGGTCTTGCTGGGTGATAGGTATCGTCCACACTCCCGCCCCACAGTTACGTATGTTTCTCTAAAGCCCTATATTCTGACACGACTTCTGGGATCTGTCTGTGTGACAATGGTCTCTCGACCGTGGAAGTTCTGTTTTTAAAGTGATGGAAAACAGCACCGTATCCCGGCTGCCCTTCTTTCCGACACACGTCCCGATAACTGGATTCGGCTTTTAAATTAATTGGCTGCATTTCCTGCTGTCATAACAAGGAAGATCCGTGTCGATGATGTGGCTTTACCCTCGGTAGACGTGGCTGTACCCAGCTCAGCAATCTGTTTGACAAATAACAGTCAGAAAAAAACATAGAGCTCAGCGCCAACTGTGTCAAAACTGAGATCTTGTTTTTGGCAGACATTCTCCCAAGTCAGTAGACAGATATTAAATAACCCCGTCCATTGGGTCAATTCATTTAGCTAATGAGGTGTGTTGGCGGGGCGACTCGGGCACCCTTTTAACTTAACAAGTGGCATTACTCAAAGTCATGAGTTTGCCAGCAGCTTTGCTCTCTGTCTCTGTTGTTAGGAGAGTCAACTGCCTGCCTGACACTTGTCCCCAAAACTTCGGAGGCAAGCACCGTATCTTCATATGCCGACCCCAATTCAATTAAACACTCAGCCAGAAAAGGGGCAAGTTCCAAACTCCGTGGTCCTTAGCCAAAGAAGAGCTGGTGTGCAGTTGGTCACAGTCACGTTATACGCCATAGATACTTCAGTAAGCATTTGTTCATTTTGTTTTTTTGGTGGAGCCAACAGAAAAAATTTTTTGTGTGTGAGGTCAATTCAAGTGTTTTTGTGGGACTCTGAAATTCTTTTAGGCCCAAGGCACTGGGATGGTCTTCAGTGTGAATCACTGTGGTCCGTGATCAACCCGGTGGGCCTCACTGCGACTGCAGGATGGAATAGGCGGCCTCTTGGAAGGGGGCTCTGGTTAGTCTTCTGGGTATAATATCCAGCTCTGTTCTCCCTGGGTCAGCCTGGAAAACAGCCCTTGGAAGGTGGGGGACTGCTCATTACAAGCAGATAATGACCGCTCTGCCCCCCACGTGTTCCCATTCACCTTGCCTGCTGGGGTGCTCGGCTGGGGCAAATACCCTCCCCTTGCCCTTCCCCTGAGTGAGTTATAATGAGTTTCTCTTTCTTGTACACCTGTTTAATTGGGAGTTGCCTGAAATCTTTTCTAGAAGGCAACGCAGTACAATCAGAAAGAGGTCATACGCACCGTGGGGCCCAGAGGGCAACGTGAACATCTTGGCCAGCCCTGGCTCTGCTGACCCAGCCTCCTAGCCATCCAGCCCCAGGGCCCCCTGCCGCTGCCATTGTCTCAGAGGCAGCTGGACAGAGATGCTGAATTTTCCTCTGCAGCCAGTCTGTTGGCCTCCAGCATCCTCCAGAACCTGGATGTGGGCATCTTGACTGCCCCTCTGGACCTCAGGCTACCCCCTGGGTCTCTCTCTTGCCACTGACTCTCCCTGCATCTCGGACCCCGATGCTTTCCTCACCGCAGGTCTATTCACCAACCAGAGCTTCCCAGCCTGCTGGAAGGAAGGGCATTCCCCCTGGTGGCAACTTGGGGGACTTTCTCGGTGGCCCTGAAATTGCTTTAAATGACACTGAGACACAGGCTGGGGACATTTTTCCCTGTGCAGATTGCTCTGAGTCCTGATTCCAACAAGGAGACAGTCCATTTGGTGCCAGTATGCCTCGGATTCCTTTCCCACCCTCACTCATCTCCCCTTTAACACAGAGCAGGCTTCTGCAGGCAAGAGGATTTTGCTGGCATTGGAAAACACTGTCTTGTTCTCGGAGTATTTGTGGGCCGGGATTCTATTCTTTTCTCCACCCCTAGCTAGTGTGTGACCTTGGGGGCAAACTGTCACCTCCCAAGGGCTCAGCTTCTCCGACCGTCAGAGTCCTCATCATCTCCACTCTAACGTGCTCATGTTTTTGGAGGTGAGAAGACCGACAAGGCAGAGCACTGGAGGCCCGAAGCCTCGCCTCTGTGGCCCTACTGTGCTGGCCGTGGGGCAGGTCAGGTTGAGAACTTTCCTTCGCCACCGGCTGGGTGGCGTGGGGCCAAGCAATTGCATCTCTCAGTGTCTTGGTCTGTAACATTCGGGTAATAAAACCTGCCCCTGTCATCACTGGAGGGATTAAATGCCTGGCACAGAGCGGACACTTGAAAAATAGTGCCCATTATTATTATTATTACTACCACCACTTAATTTGCTTAAAATGTTTACTCACAGGGAATCAATACGGTCCCGGTTTCCAGATAGCCTCATAAATTTTCAGCAAACCTTATACAATAAGAGTCTCCATCCAGAACTAATAATTCCCAAAGTGGGAGATAAAGAATTTCCCTGAAACTTGCTGATTTTGGTATTAAGTACAGGGCTTCCGCAGCAACTTCCAGAAAGTCGTTCGGAATTGAAAACTGCAGGGCCAGTTGCGCAGGAGGGGAAAAAAAAAAAAAAGCTCTAAGATGAGAGGAAAATTCCAGGCGCTCGGCTCTGCCTCCGCAGGGCCGCCCTGACGACGCGAGCATCCAGCAGAGGGCACAGAAACCCATTAGCATTTAGAAAAACGCCGGTGTTTGTGTTCACTGGAAATGTCACAGATGCCGCATTCCGCACCGCGTTGGAAACTCAAGAGCAGGGCTCGGTGGCGGGGGCTCGCAGACGGGCTCTTCTGTCCGAACCCCTGCAATTGTCTGCAAAATGCGCGTGTCGACACACACGCGTGCTCGGGGGGGGGGGGGGCTTCAT
>NW_024424675.1:43101497-43170867 GCF_017311325.1 Ursus maritimus | reverse complement strand
GGGGGGGGGGGGCTTCATAGCGCCCAGCACCTGCGGAAAGGATCTGTAGACCCCCTGCCCGGAGGTCCCCAAACCCGGGCCACGTAACGAGGCCAACCACACCCATGGTCAAATCCCATCCGTGGATCGATACGGTGTCACCTTCTACCCTTTGGTTGGCGCGCGGGTTAGTTTGCGAGGGGAAGAAGGATAAACGCTGGTCACATCTGGCGCTGCGCTGTGCGCGTGCGCGCGAGCAGGCACCGGGGAGCTCGGAGGGTTCTGGTCCATGGTAGGTGCGCCCATCACTCTGCTCAGCGACCCCACTTTTGTGCCTCCATCCTGCAGAGACGAAACCCCAGAACAGAATGAGCCGTGCGTGCAAAGGCTCACGACAGCGCTTTACGCTGGCAAGTGCCTGGAGACGCTCCAGATGCCCACCAGTGAGGCGGATGGCGGCACCCCCTGCGGCAATTAAGAAATGACTTGATTTGTGTGTGTGTGTGTGGGGGGGCAAGGGACGTCCATGAGGAGTGTGATGTGCCCCGAAGTGAAAAACGGCACGTTGCCCGGGAGATGTGGATGAGATCATTGAGTTACAATTTTGAAAAGGAGGAAAATCCAATAAATGTGCATATAAGTTTATTTGAACAAAAATAATGATGTCAGGGGCGCCTGGGTGGCGCAGCGGTTAAGCGTCTGCCTTCGGCTCAGAGCGTGATACCGGCGTTCTGGGATCGAGCCCCACATCAGGCTCCTCTGCTGGGAGCCTGCTTCTTCCTCTCCCACTCCCCCTGCTTGTGTTCCCTCTCTCGCTGGCTGTCTTTGTCGAATAAATAAATAAAATCTTAAAAAAAAAACCACCCAAAAATAATGATGTCAAAGGTCTTCAGTCTCTCAGCATTGTCCGCTTGAGGGCAGTATACGTCTCTAAATGGTCGCGACCAGTGTTTCTCTTTTTATTATGGTAAAATGCACATAATGTGAAATGTGTCATTAATGATGTTTTGCACATTTGTAATGTTGTACAACCAACTCCAGTATCTAGTTCTAGAACATTCCATCACCCTACACAGGACCACAGGACCCGTTAACACCCTGCCCCCCTCCCCACAATCACCAGTCTACTTTCTGTCTCTATGGATTTGCCCATTCTGGACACTTCATATAAATTGAGTTAGCATGTATCTGGCTTCTTAGCATCACATTTTCGGGGTTCATCCACACCAGTGTGTATCAGACTTCATTCCTTCTTATGACTGAATAACATTCCATTGCTGTTCCTTCATCAGTTGATGGGCATCTGGGCTGTTCCCACCTTTCTTTTTTCTTTTTTTCTTTTTTTTTTTTTAAAGATTTTATTTATTTATTTGATGGGGCACCTGGGTGGCTCAGCCGTTAAGCATCTGCCTTTGGCTCAGGTCCTGATCCCAGGGTCCTGGAATCGAGCCCCTCATTGGGCTCCCTGCTCGGCAGGAAGCCTGCTTTTCCCTCTCACACTCCCCTTGCTTGTGTTCCCTCTCTGCTGTCTCTGTCAAATAAATAAATAAAATCTTTAAAAAAAATAAAATCTTTAAAAAAAATAAATAAAGATTTTATTTATTTATTTATTTATTTATTTGAGACAGAGAAAGCATGAGCAGGATTGTGGGGGGAGACAGAATCTTTCAAGCAGACTCCCCGCCAAGTGTGGAGCCTGTTGTAGGGTTCGATCCCATGACCCTGAGATCCTGACCTGAGCCGAAGGCAGATGCTTAAGGTGCCCCAGGTGCCCCCCCGACCTTTTGACTACTGTGGATAATGCTGCTATAAACATGAGTGTATAAGGATTTGCTTGAGTACCTGTTTTCAGTTCTTCTGGGTATACACCTAAAAGGGGAACTCCCAGGTCATATGGTAATTCTATGTTTAACAGCACGTGTTACATTCGTAATTAAAAATATACATAAAAAAGAAACAAGGGGAAGAGAAACCCTCACATGAGCTCTCCAAAGTTCGAGAATCATAATAATCATTTATGGAGCACTTACCCCAGGCCAGACATTCTGCGTGCATTATCTCATGTAGTCTTTTCCGTGATCCTGGAAGTCAGAGGTTTTCAACCTTCATCACGCATCAGTCACAGGGAAGGCTTGGGAAGAAGTGGCAGATCGCGGGCTTCACCTCCCAGAGGTCCTGGAGTCTGTAGGTTAGGGGCAGAGCCCAAGATTTCTAACAAACCCCCAGAGATGCTGGTTCTGAGTGGCACTGAGCACATTCTAGTCTATGCCCACTTTTCATCGAAGAGACAGACTCAGAGAAATCAGCAACCTGCCCAGAGTCACACAGCACGTAAATGGCGAAGTGAAGATGCCTGACTTTAGAGACCATGGTTTTCACAAGCACCTGACAGTATTAACTTGCCTGATCACAAGCCATGCTTCTTCTCTAGGGGTGAACCAGTCACCTGGCTGTGACTTTGGTTACCTCCCCAAGTCCCCCTTTCTCTGTTTACTGGCAGTCCTTTTGAAATTATTGCAAAAACGCTCACCTAGAGTCTGGCTAGGACAGGCCACTGGGCTGGGCACCGGCAGGCAGTGCAGAATGCAGGACGGTGGGGCAGGGACTAAAACCTCAGGGCACCTGTCCTCCACGGAGCCCCAGCGACCCCAGGACAGGCCCCCGGGGGTCCTGAATCCTCCCCAGGCCTCCCAGAGTCGGCCAGGAGCTCCCGCTAGGTGGCGCTGCTGCGCGCTGCTGCCTCAGATGGGCGGGCGCGGCGGCCACCAGGTGTCGCAGCGAGACCACGGATCAACTTTTGGAACCTGCACCCTCCCCTGATCCAGACCCAGACCCAGACCCAGACCCAGACCTCTGGTGCCCCGTAGAAATGGTGCATCCTGTTGCATTCGTTAATTTCCCCTCCTCTCTCGAGACCATTATGCCTCAAAGACTTTCCACTCCTCTTTTATGCTGTTTGGATCTTTGTATAGTATAGACTATTAAAAAAAAACCCCTAACATTATGTAGATAGTACTTTTCACATAAAGTTAATAATATAAGAATTCAGAAAGAAATATGGTCCTCCTGTTCAAAGATTCTTCCCCCAGGGCCTCACGAATTATGGTCTAGGGGTCAGGGATAAGACCAGCCACAATTAGAGATAAATCCCATTTTTCTTTTAACCCCCAAAAGGGAGGAAAAGTCCAGGACCTCCCTTGCAGTTCTAATGAACATTTTAAATAATGTCTCTATCACCCAGGAGGGGCTGCAACAAGAAAAGCAAGGAGGGGTTTTGCTAATTTAAATGTGTTGAAACTCAGGATTCCCCCAAGGGAAGAGTGAAGAATAAGCCACAGCCTGCAGAGAAGGGCGGGGCTTGAAGTGAGCACACATCAGAGTTATTTTTACCGAGTGACACCTTCAAAGAACTTTATGATTTATCTCCACCTGGCAGCAAACTGCGGTGTATTTCATACCTGGTGCCTCTCACACATGGTGTAGGGGTTGTATTTAAATAATGCAAAAGCCATGTATCAGATCTGGTATTGCCAGAGCTCTGAAGTATGTCATTTGCTTCTCATGAGGACGCTCGGAGGTGCTATTATGTCCACCCCGCTCCGCAGAGACAGAGGCTTGGGTAGACAAAGCTGCTTCCTTTGAAAAGAAACGGATTGGTACCATGCAGCTTGGGGCACTGGACTTCAGACCGATGCATGTGCTAGCAATGAGGGGAGATGTCGGACGTGTCGCCCGCCTGGGCATTCCACAGATTTGGTGCTGGAGCTCCACATGCTAGAAAGTTCCTCTAGGCTCTAGGCCACTCCGATTGGAGTCATGGGGGAACATTTGGCCATTTTCTGCTGTGAATCAACAGCTGTCTTTTGCAAATCTTTAAAAGCCCCGCCTGGCCCAATCATTCCTCCACTGAAGCCCCATCCCCCCGCTCAGGGCTGCGCCGGACTGGCCAGGGGCTGTGCTGGTGGCTGGGGTGTGTGTGCTTTGCTCTCTGTCTCCCAGGCCTGTCCACTCTCCCAGCTGTTTCTGATGTCTTCAGGATGGGCCCAGGACACAGGGCGCAAGCAGAGAGGTTGCGTGTGATTCCCCCCTGGCTGCCAAGGGCCCTCCGTTGGGGTTACCAGGCACCGAGTGCGTGTTTGGAGACCCCCCTCCCCCACTTGGGACTCTCACAATGGTGATCCCCTGTTGACCTCATAAGCCGCCCTCCTCCCTCTGACTGTTTACCACCCAGCCTGTGCGTGTTGCATGGGCAGGCGATACTGTTGGGTTGGAGGAGGCTTTCAAGATGGGACCTGTCCCCTTACCTGCCTCCTATGTGTGCACTTGGCCCATGGGAAAATAGTCCTTGTCCTTTTCCTCTGGGGTTCTTGAAGTATGGGATGTTTCCAAGAACCTGATCTGGCATCGGCTTGGCAGACTTTCCCTTGGGCAGGCGGTGAGATGTCAGGTCCCCTGGGGCATCCTCAGTTCCTGTGAAGGTGTTTCTAGATGCCCTGCACTTGGGTTTTGGTGATGGGGAGAGCGGGGAGACGCCCAGAGCCCCCTATGAGATGACAACGCACCCCGCCCCCGAAATCCTCACTCCCTGCATTGAGTTTCTAACCTTCTAGAAAACACTGGCTAGTTATTTCCTTTGGAGTGGTGTGTGGGTCTTCGAAGTGGCTTCGGCTCACTCTTAACAAGTCCGGGTGTTACCTGAATGGTAAGTGGCTCTCTTCAGAAGATGCGGGATGTATCACTACTGTCTTCAGCCACAGGCTTCAGCAGAAATTCCAAGAAAACAGGAGACATCCTATCCGACATTTTGGGAAACGGCGGCAGGCCAGTCTGTCTCTGCCTCATGAAACTGCTGTTTGGGGGGCAGTGATCCAACCAACACGGCAAAGTACGGCAGTGGGCTTCTGCTTGGAAGGAAACCCACAGAACGGTGTGGTAGGGAGTGATTGTGGGGACAGCTTTCGCTGGAAGCAGTGACCGGGGTCGCTGTTTGGAGGAGGTGAAATGCGAGCTGATGTTGGGGAAGGAATTAAATCTGGGCAGGCTCAGAACCTTCCAGAAACCATTAACATGAAAGCATAGTCAGCAACGAGGGCAATAGGAGCGAGATGGGGCAGAAAGGTGGCAGGGGCCTCGGAGGCTGTAGCGGTCGGTCAGCTGCTGCCCGCCATGCTGCAGAGCCCCTCGGGACTCCGTGGCAGAGCTGACGGTGGCTGAGTCCTGCTCACGTGTTGCTAGGGTAGCTGGGGTGGCACTGCGCCGGCCTGGGCTTGGCTGGAGCGGCTGTGCCTCCGTGGTTCAGCAGGTTGGTTTGGTGTGGTCTCGCCGCCGCCGAGGCAGGTGAGGGCAGGTGGAATTGGAGGGGCTCCTTGCAGGTACGAGCTCAGAGCCACCCAGCGGTGACCCCGGCAATAGCTCACTGAACAAGCAAGTCAAGGGGTCAAGTTCAAAGTCAAGGGGCAAGCAGTTACTGAACCTCACCCCCGAGGAGGCCATGGCAGGGGCTGGATGCTGAGACAGGTGAAGAATTGGGACCCATGTCTAACTCCCTCACAGAGGCCCTAGTCTGGATTTTGTTCCAAGAGCAATGGGGAGTGATTGAAGGTTTAGGAGGGGGCGTGATGTGAACTATCGCATGGTTTTAAGAGAATGGTCTGCGGGAGGCCAGAGTGGGAGCCGATAGGTCGCTAGAGGCTACTGCTGGTGTCCAGGTGAGAGAGGTCCAAGGCTGGACTGGGTGCCGATGGCGGGTTCCAGAGACAGGAGCTTGGGAATGGGGGTGAAGCGAGGCTCAGAGACACAGGACCGAGCAGTCAAGTGGGTGGTGGTGCTGTTTTTCAAGAAGGGACAAGCTGAGGGAGGGGAAGATTTGTGTGAACGCCACGGGCACTTCGGTGTCTGCCCCCGTGTTTGTTTTTGGTGGCTGGTGTGGACTTGGTGGCTCTTCCAGTTCTGGAGTCCAGAAGTCTCAAATCGGGGCACCGGCAGGGCCGAGCTCCTTCTGGAGCCTCTTTCCTGCTCCTCCCAGCGTCTGCTGGTTCCAGGTGTCCCTCGGCGCGTGGCTGTGTCCCTGCAGTCTTTGCATGGCTTCATTCTGTGCGTCTGTCTGTCCGCCCTTCTCTTCTAAGGACTTGGCATTGGATTTGGGGCCACTCTAGTCCAGGATCTCATTTCAAGACCCCTCATCACACCCCAAAGGTCCTTTTTCCAAATAAATTCACATTCACAGTTTCCAGGTGGACATACGTTTTGAGGGCCCAGCACCCTACCCACCCAGGGGTTCTGTTTGGGGGTACCTACCACTCACGCACGGGGACGCTGCGAGGGATGTCGGGCACATGGGGCTGGGGCTCCCAGGAGAGGAGCTGGTGGATGTGCGTCCTTGGGGGTGTCAGGAAGCAGGTGGAGCTGAGAGAGAAAAGACTTTGGGTGGGACAGAGAAGCAGTCCAGGGCCGAGCCGAGGCGCTCTGATAGAGTTCAGGTAAGGCTGGCGGGGTGGGACCCCAAAGGAGGGGAAGGACAGGTGCTCAGGAGTGCAGAGGGGGTGGTCTTCAGAATCGAAAGCTGCTGAGGAGTCTGGCCGTTGGGGGTGGAGAGATGCCATCCAACGTGGCAACATGACTGTCCCAGGCAAGGCCAGCTTCAGTGGCACGCGGGGGACTGGGCTGCTTTCCAAGGTGGCTGTGGAGCCAGCCTCCACCCTGAAGGAGGGGAGTAGGCAGGTGAGGATGACTCCTTCGGGAAGTTTGACCCCACGGCGCAGCAGGGAGGTGTTGTTTGAAAGATGGGAGACGGTAGAGCCCATTTATATGTCGATGAGAAGGATGGGGGGCCGAGTGGGAGGGAGAGGCGCCGGCCCTGGGAAAGGCCTTCAGGGTGGCCCAGGGATGGAGGGGCTGCCCGGGATGGGACTGGGGCTCATGGCCTCTTCTGGAGGTCCCCTGCCCCCTCACTGCCCAGGCCCAAATCCCCAAATCTGGTGAAAACTTTCCTGCATTGAGACTTTAAAAACCTTTGTATTATAGAAAAGTTTAAGCATGAAAAAAAAAAAAAGGGCCAAACAAGCAGTTCCAAGGAGAGCTCGTCACCTTGGCCTTGCCTGCTTCCCTGGTAGAGCTGCTTTGCCAGGGTTGTGGGCACGCCCCAAACCCTGTGGTCTGTATGCTCTCAGAATAAGGGCATCCTCCGGCTTCGTACAGCGCCGTCAGGCCCCCAGCATGAACAGACTTTCCCGGTAGCATCTGTACTGGTTTCCCACGGCTGCCGTAGTGGCCATAAGTGACCATATAACGTAGTCGCTCCGCGCGGCACCAGCTTACTATCTTTCCATTCTGGAGGTCAGAAGCCCGAAATGCGTCTCCTGGGCTAAAATCAACGAGTGGGCAGGGCTGGGTCCTTCCGGAGGCTCTCATGGAGAAGCCACTTCCCCACCTTGTCCAGCTCTGGAGGGGCTCGTGGCCGCCTTTCCCGTGGCATCTCTCCGCCCTCCTCTTGCACGCGGACCCTCCTGCCTCCCCTCGTGAGGAGCCTTAGGATTAGGTTGGGCTGGGATCATTTCCTGTCTCAGGATCCACACCTGCAAGGTGGCCCTGCACGCAGGAAGACATCACAGGTTCCGGGATTAGATGTGGAGATCTCTGGGAGCAGTATTCCAGCTGACCATGACATCTCATGGCCCGTCTGCACGCAAATCTCCCCAGTTGCCCCCAGCTAGCTTGTCCACACTGGGCTCCCTTCTTTTAGCCAGTGCACGTGATGGTTCTCTCTTGAGTCCTTTTTAACCCCATGCTCTCATTTGGGGGCACTGGACTATGGCGAAGGCCAGCCCAGCTGTCCTGTGGAAGGTCTGCATCCTGAGTGTGTCTGGGCTTCCACGTGGTGTCCTTTAGCTCGTTCCCCTGTCTCCTCGCTTCCTGTGAGCTGGATGTGGGACCTCCAGTGGGATCATATCCAGGTTGACCATTTCTGCCAGGTGACTTCATGGCGACCTGGTGTGTATCACCTGCCTGCAGGTGTCCCACTGTCAGGGGGAGAAGTGTGAGCCCGGGGTTAAGGTAGTGATGGCGGCCCCTCCCCAATGAGAAGTCGTTTCCTCCTTTGGGCCAGCAGGTCCTTTGGGGATGATCCTTTCACACCCTGTGACTACCCTGTTCCCTATCTACCTTTTTTATTATTATGATAAAACAGACATGACATAAAATTTACCATTTTAACCATATTATTTTATTTTAAAGATTTTTATTTATTTATTTGAGAGACAGTGCAGAAGCAGGGGGGAGGGGCAGAAGAGGAAGAAGCAGACTCCCCACTGAGCAGGGAGCCCGACACAGGGCTCGATCCCAGGACCCTGAGCTGAAGGCAGACACTTAACCGACTGAGCCACCCAGGTGCCCCCCCCCCATTTTAACCATTTTAAAGTGTATAGTTCAGGGGCGTTAAGTACATTCATGTTTTTGTACAACTGTCACCCCCATCCATCTCCAGAACTTTCTCATCTTCCCAAACTGAAATGTCCCCACTAACTCCCCAGCCCTGGCACCCACCATTCTACTCTCTGTATCTACAGATTTGACTGCTCTGAGTCCGTCACACAAGTGCATATTTGCTCTCCAGTATTTGTTCTCCTGCTTGCCTTTTTAAAAAGTAGCTTTATTGAGATATGACTTACATGCCATACAACTCATCCATTTAAAGTATACAATTCAGTGGTTTTTAGTACATTCACAGACTTGTGCAACTTTCACCTTTATCCGGTCCCAGAACGTTTCCATCCCTCCCAACGGAGACCCTATAGCCAGTAAACAGTTACTTCTCATCCCCTTATCCCCTCCCAGCCCCCGCCCTTGACAACTAATCTTTCCATTGCTATGTGGTTACTTATTCTGGATATTTCAGATCTTATTTATTTATTATTTATTTTAGAGATAGAGAGACAGAGAGAGAGAGAGCGTGCAGGGGGAGGAGCAGAAGGAGAGGGACAAGCAGATTCCGTGCTGAGCACAGAGCCCGATGCGGGGCTCGATCCCAGGACCCTGAGATCATAACCTGAACGTAAATCAAGAGTCGGACGTGTAACAGACTGAGCCACTCAGGGGCCCCATGTGCACAAATATTCTCAATATACCTGGAAGTGGAATTGCTGGGTCCTATGAGAACTCTGTTTAATCATCTGGAGAAGCTCTAGACAGTTTCCCAAAGCAGCCGTGCCATGTTACATTCCTGTCAACGGTGTGTGAGGGTTTTGGTTTCCTACTGTTGTCCGCTGTGATCGGAGCCATCCTAGTGGGTGTGACATTGTATCTCGATGTGGTTTTGCCTCCATCCACCCTTGAGCGAACTCATGCCCCCGACTGAGCCACTTCATCCGTGGGGGGGTGGCAAGGTGGTGAACTTCTGTCGTTCCTCCTGCGTTGCATTAGCTGGCATTCTTCTGTAGAAACGAGCTTTCTCTCCTCCTCTGGAGCTGTCTGGTTTTCCTAAAAGGCAGTTCCAACTGAAGAGGCAGGGGAAACGCTTAGTCCTTAATCATTATGGATGCTGGGATATTTATATCTTCAATGTGTTTCAACCAATTACTGCTGTTAGTACTATATTCTAGATGCTCGGATAATCTCAAATTGGGCCACTGGAGTGTGGCACATTTAAAAAACAACAGGTTTATTGAGAAATAATTTACATAACCCCAAATTAAAACTGTTTTATGTGTACAATTCAAGGGTTTTTAGTACATTTACTGACTTGCGCTCTCATCGCCACAATCTGATTTGAGGACATGGGCTCGCGTTTTCAAACCGCGATTGTACGCTTTTTCAGTTACCTTTAATTCCCAGATAGAGATTGTCCGGAAGCCCCAGGGAGGCGGCCTGAATGCTTTGGCCAGCAGTCAGGCTTGTGGGCAAACCGCCGTGATTCTTCCAACGTGCTCCAGGTCTTAGGTCTTCCCTGGACCCCTCCCAGAACCGCGTTACTCCAAGTACCGTCCCTGGACAGGCAGCCAGCCCTCACCTAGGAATTTGTTAGAAGTGCACATCTCAGCCCTCACTCTAGACCTGCTCCATCCGTGTGCATTTCAACAATCCCGGGCAATCTGCGTGTGCATTCATGTTGGAGCACCGCTGCTCCACCAGAGGCTTCCAACACACTTTGTGCAAAGGCAGCCCTGCCCTAAGGAAACCTCAGCACCAGGCTCGGCCGCTGTCCGATCCAAGTCCTTCAACAGGATGAGATGGAGAAACAGCTTTTTTTTTTTTTTTTAAGATTTTATTTATTTATTTGACAGAGATAGAGACAGCCAGCGACAGAGGGAACACAAGCAGGGGGAGTGGGAGAGGAAGAAGCAGGCTCATAGCAGAGGAGCCTGATGTGGGGCTCGATCCCAGAACGCCGGGATCACGCCCTGAGCCGAAGGCAGGCGCTTAACCGCTGTGCCACCCAGGCGCCCCATGGAGAAACAGCTTTTAAAAAAATTTTCTGTCCTGTGGCATTTGTGGCACGCTCAGGCATCAGGGCTGGGTAGCTGGCCTCCACTGAGACACGTGGTCCTGCCTGACCTTCAGACTCTGCTCCATACAGGTGAGCTAAATCCTCCGTTGGATGTTTCCAGGGGGCCTGCTCTCTCTGGGCCACTTTCCTTCTATTCTCAGGCTCATTGAGGTGCTCCTTCACCATTTGGAGCAACTTGGGGGCCCAGGAAGCCGCAAGACCCCATGCTGTTACTCCCATGACATCCTGGGGTATGCCTGGCAGGGTTCCTGCACCCCTAGGAGTTTGTTAGAAATGCACATCTCAGTTCCCACTCAGTCCCCACTTCTTGCCACAGCAGCTCTGGGAGGCTGACTCATGACCTCTGTGCCTGAGAAACTCTGGGCAAGCCATATCGTTGTGGGGGTCTTGTCCTCTTCCAAGGGACTTCTTCCTGAAAAGAAGGCCCCTTCCTCCTAGCAACCCCCTTCTGGAGAAACGTTGCGTAGCTCAGGGATGAATGAGATGGAAGGGTAAGTTTTCTACAGAGCTTGTTTTTCTTTCCAGAACTGCCCCTAGCTCCGATCTCCCTGACGGCTCCCTACTTCTCTAAGGACGAGACTTTTGAGACTCAGAGGCCAAGAACTGACTCTGGTTTCCCTCCACTTTTCAGAAGATCCCTTCTTCTTGGGGGCGAGGGCACCAAATGCTTGCTTCCCACACAGAGGGTGGCAGGTCATGAGGGAAAAAACAGAAGGGAAAATACTACTTTGATGCAAAATGAATTTTGACTCAGGGAGCCTCATCCCATTGGACTGCTGTAAGTTGAGCTTTGGTCAGCCTTACGGACTCTGCCTCTGAGGATGGGATTAAAGTCATTGACCAGATCCCAGTGGTCCCGGGACACTCGGGGGTCCACACGTGGCTTGATGGCACAAAATGCATGTGCCTATTTTTGGGGGGAGCGTCCCAAGAGCCTGTGGCAAGACCAAGGACCCTGCTATCTGGATTTCCCCTTCCCAGGCAGTGGTTGGGAGGGGTAGAGAGCAGCTGCCTCTTTCCTAGGTTTGCCCTAGGCCCCACCACTCCCTACTGCCTCTTCCACCACCAGCCTTGCCACCCACTTATACAACCTGTGGGTCCCTGAAAGTATTTAGGGCTAGATGAATGTTCAAGCTTTTAAAAAGTTTTCTCCCTGCCTAAAGGCATTTCCAAGTCTGCTTAAAGAAAGGGGGGAGGGAAAAACATGGAGATACCAAGTAGTATCTGAATAATTACTGCTGTGATGGCCTGCGGGTGATTTATTTCGAGGAAGGCTATAGATTGGGCAAACCCTCTTGCTGTTCCCCCTCCAGGAAGTTTAGAATTAGAACCAGCGGATATGATTCTATTGAACTTTTGCCAGAGAAAGTTCAAGAGGGAAGACCTTGACCTCTTATATTTGGTTTCAGACCCCATGACCCTTCTTCTGGAAGGAAAAAATCCTTCTGGCATCTTTTTCTTTTCTTTTCTTTTCCTTTTTTTTTTTTTTTAGCAAAAGTTTTGCTAAATCCTTGGGAACAAGAAACCCCAACATCCTGTTTTTATACGTCCAGAGCAAAAGATAAGAATCTAGTTTAGACCCTGACCCTAGCGCAGTAAGACACAATTCACACAGGGCCCGCGTGTCTTCCCCCTTCCCAGGGCCTGTTTCTGCTTCGATTAACGCAGGACCTTCGTAGTTGGTGCAACTTTTCTTTCCCAGGGGGTCCTGAGGTCAGGGCCAGCCCAGGGCAGTCCAGGAGTGGGCACCGCAGGCCGCTTTGGGAAGGGAGAGGGTGCCTGTGGCCCATCTCGGCTCTCTCATTTGGATGCAGAGGCTGGTTTGTCCTGCAGCGAGGCCGATCCTTCAATTTGGGAGATGGGGGGCACTGCGGTGCCGGGGTGGAATCTCAACCACCCCAGGAGTGTCCGCATACATAAATCAGATGCCTCTTCCGGCTGCATCTCAGCCAGTATTGATTGAATCGAGGCCTGGTGATAAATTGGGCAGATAAATCGGTTGGGAATTAAAGCGGTCCGGGGTGCGCGGGGATAGAAAACATTTAAGTTGAATGCACTGAGCGGGAGCGGAGCCACATTTTACAACGGCCAGCGGGCTGAGGACACGAGGGAGCAAGGTGGCAGCCGCTAGGAGGAGCCGCCAGACGCCTTCTAAATGACCCGGCAATGGACACGGGCTCCTCAAGGGCCCGTGCAAGTTCATTGCTGAGCTGCGCTAAGTAGCCCCCAGCTGCTCCGGCCAAAAGTCACGCCAACCACGGTTCGGACGGTGCCCTGACCAACGCCCTGCCCCGTCTCAGAGCGGAACCCCATTCCCCCACCCCGTCCCTCACCCCCACGGCCGCCCCCAAGGCCACCAAGGCCAGTGGCACAGTAGCCCCACGTCCACCCCCGAGGCTCACCCCGCTGGGCAGTGTCTTGTGTTTCCCTGCGGCCCTCCCTTCTCTGCCCGGCCTTCAGCGTGGTCTCTGAAGCAAATGAGCCGACGTCTCTCCTCTGTTGCAAGCTTTCAATGACCCCCCATTGCTCTGCAAGGGAAGTCGAGACTCCTGACCGAAGGCTTCAAGGCTCTTCACGCCGCCCCGGCTTCTTGTGGGTCTTGTTCTGGACCATGTTTCTTTCCTCTGGGACTTCTTTTATTTGCTCCCTTCATGGGGCCCTGCTCCCTCTGCCTGGGTGCTCTCCCTCCCTCTCCTCTTCCAGCTGACCCACCGGCCTGCCCGGCCTGCAGCCCACCGTTGCTCCCGAGCCCACCCCTCATCGCTGGCCCGGCATGTTCCGTAGAGCACCGCTCGCTTCTGCTCGCCAAAGTGAACTGGTGATGTCGTCATTATCATTCCTCATCCAGCTCATTCATTGAGGGGAGCAGCGAGAAGGAAGGGACAAACATCTCAGCCAGTTTAGCAGCTCATGGTGTCTTGGTGGGGGGTATCTAGGGGGCCGAGCCTCCAAACATGGCAGTACGTGAAAGGAGCCAGTCACAGAGGGCCACGTGCCGTAGGATTTCATTGGTAGGAAAGGTCTGGCGTAGGCAAATCCGCAGAGACAGAAAGTCGATCAGCGGTTGCTTGGAAAGGCGAAGTGGCACCTGATCTCTCACGGGAATGGAGCTTCTTTTGGGGGTCATGAAAATGTCCCAGAATGAGATTATGGCAATGGGTGCGTAATTCTGTAAAAACAGCAAAAACCATTGGACTGTATACTTTATTTTTATTTTTTATTTTTTTAAAGATTGTATTTATTTTATTTTAGAGAGAGAGACAGAGAACAGTGTGAACAAGGGGAGGGGCAGAGGGAGAGACTCTCCAGTAGACTCCCCGCTGAGTGTGGAGCCCGCTGTGGGGCTCGATCTCATGGCCTTACCTGAGATCATGACCTGAGCCCAAGCCAAGAGTCAGAGCTCAACTGACTGAGCGACCCAGGTGCCCCCAAACTGTATACTTAAATACGTTTAAGTGGTATACCTAAATGGGTACGATCTTTGTGGTATGTGGATTACATCTCAGTAAAGCTGGATTTCAGGCAGCCAGCAGATACTTAACACAGGAAAGCTGGTGGATTTCAAGAGAAAGGGAACTTCTCTGCAGAAAAGCAGTTGAGCTAATCCGTGAATATTTATGATGATGTGTGGGTGGGTGGAACAAACAATACAGAAAGGGTCCCTGGCTGGCTGAGTCCTCTGGGATGCGCTGACCCAACAGGGGAGAAACTAAGAGGGAGGATGGGCTGAATGGGGTGCAGTGGGATGAGAGGTTGCGGAGGGTGAAGGTGTGGACGAGCTGAGTTTCAGGCCAGCAGGACATTCAGCCCAGGTTGGGCTACAAACCCGGGTTTGGGACTGGGAGGCGTGGGGCTGCTTGGGTGTTGGAGTGCCTGGGAGCACCTGGGAGCACCTGGGATCTCGGGCTGGGAAACTAGAGAGAGGGAAGAGGGCTGGTGAGAATCTGAGGAAGCACTCGGAGAGTGGGTGCAAGGAGTTGGAGTCCTTGGAGAAGCAGATGGCCTGCCCTTCCATTCCCCTTACCCAAGGCCTGCCTGGACCCTCTGGTGGGGAAGGAGCAGGGCCAAGGCCTCAAACCGGGGCTGCTGCCTTTGTCTCCCATGGAGGAGGGTGAAATCTTCTCTGGTGGGATGCTTGTCTCCAGGGAATGCACTCTCAGCCCAATGCCTCCCCAGTCCCCTTTCCCTCTTGTGCAAATAGGTATAATGAATCCTGCTGAGCCCCCTCCCCCCGCCCCAGTTTTCCATCTCTCACCTACTGACCTGGAGACCCGGGTGGGGCCACTTCCATTGCCCAGTATCACTGAGATGTGCCCTTGTTCCCCTGGGGCCCCAGGAAAGCTCAGACATTTCTGGGGATTCAGGGTTGTCACACCTGGGCTCACACATGGGTCTATCTGTTGGCTGTCACTGCCCTCTGCTGGTGTCCCTGGGCTTTGCCACAGCGGCCACCATCTCCGGGCTGTGGGGGAGGGGAGGACAAGACCCTGACCCTCCTGTCATGCTGTCTGGGGACCCCAGGAGGTTGACCGGGCCCAGCGTCTTACAGAATTTCTAGGGAGGCCACCACTTTGACATGACCGTGACACTCACCTGTTTTCTCTCTGATTCAGACACAGTATTTCTTTCTCCGTGTCATCACTAGGGCTTCTAGCTACCACGCATGCTTGCTCTGTGACAGGTGCCATGCTGAGACCCTTGGGGTCCGAAGTCCCATGGAGTGCTCGCGGCACCAAGGCCTCTACTGCCATTTGCACTCTCTACAGGAAGAACCCCCCAGGCCCAGGCAGCTCAGGGACGAGCTCTGATGCCAGTAAGTTTGTCCAACAGAGGCAGCTGAATCCCGGTCTAGCGCAAGTGGGGGCCCCGATCCCCTCTCCTAGCGCAGGGAGCCACGGTGACCCCCAAGGGCCAGTGGCCATCGTGTTCCTTCTTCACCTTGGATCTGAGCCTCCTCCCTGCTTCCTTCTCACACTCAGCCGCTCACACGCTGTTGCCCTCTGTGTGTCTGCCTATTTGTGTATCTGTGTGTGTGCACACGTGCATGTCTGTGATCGCACACGTGTCCATGTGTGCATGCGTGTGTCTGCGTATGTGTGAGCATTGTGTCTGTGTGTGTGCACACGTGCATGTCTGTGCTCGCACACGTGTCCATGTGTGCATGCGTGTGTCTGCGTATGTGTGAGCATTGTGTCTGTGTGTGTGCACACGTGCATGTCTGTGCTCGCACACGTGTCCATGTGTGCATGCGTGTGTCTGCGTATGTGTGAGCATTGTGTCTGTGTGTGTGCACACGTGCATGTCTGTGCTCGCACACGTGTCCATGTGTGCATGCGTGTGTCTGCGTATGTGTGAGCATTGTGTCTGTGTGTGTGCACACGTGCATGTCTGTGCTCGCACACGTGTCCATGTGTGCATGCGTGTGTCTGCGTATGTGTGAGCATTGTGTCTGTGTGTGCACACGTGCATGTCTGTGCTCGCACACGTGTCCATGTGTGCATGCGTGTGTCTGCGTATGTGTGAGCATTGTGTCTGTGTGTGCACTGGTGCTTGTGTCTGAGTGTATGTGTCTCTATGTGCATGCACGTCTGTGTGTGCCTGTGTGTGTCTGCTTGTGTGTACGTATATGTCTGTATTTGTGACCACTGGTGAGACACCGGTGTGGCTGGAGCAATGGGGGCAAGACGGTGGCCAGAGTGTGGGGCCCAGACCACGGGGCCAGCTCTGCACAGTGTCCGGCAGGCCTTAGAGGAAGGGCACCCTGTTAGAGAGCTGGTCCCATCAGATGCGAGGTAGCCACTCTGGGGTGGGCAGGCAGCCCTGTGCACCTGGCTGAGAACCGGGGTGCTGGGCTGGGACTGCCGCCCTCCAAGGCCAGTGCCTGTGCCCCAAGCCTCAGGTGCTTTTTCCAGCCTCCATGGCTACTAGCTCCTTTGGAAGTAGACCTTTTCTGGGAAGTTTGTTGGGTGGGATCCCGAATAGTTGGGGGGACGTTGGAGCCACGGTGGGGAGCTGTCCACGTGCCTGCAGGCCAGTGGACCCTGTGTGTCCTCCTGGGGGATGCGGCAGTCCGTTCTGGGGGTGGGCTGGGGTGGGGCGAGCACACGTCCCTCCAGACTGTTTCCAGCGGCTCCTTCATACCCCTGGGCTTCCACAGCAGTGAGGAGTGTTTACCTCTGCACAGGACGAAGCAGAGGTTTCTCTCAAGACAGAGGAACGACAATGTTTTCCCCCAGTGTAGCATCCCTGATGACTTTAGAACGCAAAAAAGAGAATCCTACAAGACAAAGGCAGGGAGTGCAGGAGCTGTTGTCGAATCTCCTGGATCATTTCTGGGGGAAGATGCCCCGAGTGCTCCAGTGAGGGGGCGGGCCCCCTTCACACATGCCCCTGAGAAGCCCGACTTCTCCTTGGTGCGAATCACCCCTGTGAGCGACTAGCTCCCTGGGCCACCTTGTGTGACACCTGCAGCCGCCTCTGCTCACCTGTGCTCCCCACAGAGCGGCGCTGCGTCTTTGCCGTCCGAGTGAATGAGGGACAGAAGTCCCCTGCATCACTTGGACGTTTTCTGGTGTAACTGACAGAAAGTCAACTCAAACTGGCTTTGGCCCCCATTGGACATTGTTGGCTCATGAAACAGGAAAGTTCAGGGGTGCACCTGGGTTTAGAGGCTCCAGGGAGACAAGTGGTGTCACCCACATTGTTCTCTCTTTTCCTCTCACAGCTCCATTAAGGCCTGCTTTCACTTTTGTGTCCCTTTTTTCCTGAAGTTGGGTCCCTCTGTTTATTGAGGACAATGGTGGCAGGAAGCTCCAGCTTACCTGGCCTTTACAGCTCAAGAAAGAGAAACTCTCCTGCCGTCAAGTCCCAGGGAAGTCCCTGATTGGCCCGCTTGGGTCACATACCCAGCAAGATGGAGTCTTCTGATTGGCTGGCCTGGCTCATGGCCCACCCCCTACATTTGTTGGGGGAGGGGTACCATGACTGGCTCAGGATTGTCCATACCTGGGACCATGGGGGGGGAGGGTTGCAGGAGGTGGTCTCCTGAAGGAGAGGGTGTGGAGTAGGAAGAACACATTATTTTAAAAAGATTTTATTTATTTGAGAGAGAGAGAGAGAGAGAGAGCACATGTGCACGAGTGGGGGGGGCAGAGGTACAGGGAGAAGCAGACTTCCTGCTGAGCAGGGAGTTGGATGTGGGGCTGGATCCTTGGCCCTGAGATTGTGACTTGAGCCGAAGGCAGATGTTTAACCGACTGAACCAGCCAGGTGCCCCTTAATTATTCTTTAAAAAAGATTTTATTTATTTATTTGAGATAAAGACAGAGCTCGAGCTGGGGGATAGGCAGAAGGAGAGGGAGAGGGACAAGCAGATTCCCCGCTGAGAATGCAGCCTGATGAGGGGCTCAACCCCAGGACCCTGAGATCGTGACCTGAGCCAAAGGCAGATGCTTCACCGACAGAGCCACCCAGTCACCCCAAGAATAAATTTTTCTATTCATTAAATTCTTTTATAATTAAAAAAGAGGGGCAACATCTCTTTCTTTTCCTAAGTTGACCTAGTTTGGGAATTAAACTCGATGTGTGGCTTTTTATCAAACTTTGAGAACTTTTCACAACTCTTGTGATCTATGGAGCTTAAAACAAAAAACAAAATTTGAGTGAAAAAGTAGAATTTGACAGTAATTTCCTCACCATGCATTTTAGCTTTTAGCTGTCCATACCCTAAATGAGTATATATCATTAACTCAAAATGCGCCCCCCAAATGGGTTCTCTCTGCCATTATGGTCTGAGAATTAGATTCCTGGGACACATTACCCCAAATATCAGTGGGGACAGTAAATGGACAAGATCCATATCCCTGTGGGCTGGAGAATGAGGAATGTATGGCTGGTCATTAAAAGCCTTCGTTCAGGGATATTTTTTTTCCATTAACACAACTGAAATTGTTCTGAAAGCCAAGCTGTTATCTCTGGGAGGTGAAAGAGTTTCCAGGAGGAGCTGGGGGAGAGGTACGAGTCTTAGCACCTGAACTGTCAGGTTTATGGGGATCTGGTGGTGGGGGGGGAGCGTCGGCCTTGTGATTCCAGGGGAAGGGCCCAGGGCCACCTCGATGTCCCTGTCACCTGCATATTCCTGCGGTCCTGGAAACTTTCCTCCCTCCATATATGTCTAGAGTAGTCTGGAAAGGATGGTCTTCAGGCTGAATGTGGTTGCTTTGTGTCCAGGCTCCCCTACTTCTCAGCAGTGACTCTCCCCTCCATTTGGGAAACAGACACCCATGAATTCATTGACGATAATCACCATATATGCCTGAATATACGGGGACCTGCAACAGAAGGGGCCTCTCCCCGTGTTCCCACTAGGATGTAAGAACAGGCAGCGTATTGGCTGGGATGTAGATGAAGTAGTCAAATGCCTACTGGTCATGTTTATTTCACTAGTACTATGTGCGTGTTTAAAATCACACAACACATGAGGTGTCACTCTGGAAACACGGCAAATTCCTTTCTCATGTTTCATCCATCAGTCTTATGTCATCTCTTCACCTGGGTCTCCTCCAGTGTCCTTGTTATCACCAGGCCTTATGAGGGTCCATTATTTTCCAGAGCTCAGCATCTTCACTCCTACCCAAGTGAGAAGCCTGGCACTTTTCAGATTCCTTCTACGAGGCTGTCACTCAGCGTGTTACTGAAGGGCATGTGGGCGTGAGGTGAGGACACGTTCCCCGTTTGTCCCGTAGGTGTGTGAGTGATCTTCTTAGTGCAATCACTCACTTTATTGCATTTTAAAGTGATCTTAATTGGCTCATTATGTTTGCTTTCTATTGCTGTGTAACGAATTAGCACAAAATTAGTGGCTTAAAACAACACCCATGTGTTATCCCTCGGTTCTCGGGTCAGAAGTCTGGCCCCCCCTTGGCCAGCTTCTCTTTTGTGGATCTTACGAGGCTGAGATAAAGTGCTGGACCGGCTGCGATCTCATCTGGAGACCTGACTAGGGCCGGAGCTTCCCAGCTTTGTCAGGGTGTGGGCAAAATGCAGCTCCTTGTGGTTGTAGAATTCCTGACAGTTTGCTTCTAGGAGGTCAGCAGGACAGAGAGACCGAGAGACAGAGAGACAGAGTGAGAACGAGAGACTCTCACCTCTAAACCTTCTTTTAAAGGGTTCACTGGTCTATGTCAGGCCCAAAAAGGATAATCAAAGCAGCTAGTTAGGGACTAACTAGTTTATTATGCCCGCAACGGCCCTTCACCTTGGCCACATAACATAACCCTGGAGGTGATATCCCCTCCCCTTTGCTGTATTCTGAAGGGTGGACAAGTTGTGGGTCCCTCCCACTTTCCAAAAAAGGGGCAACACAAGGGTGTGGACACTGGGGGCAGGATCATGGGTCGCCTTAGAATCCTGCTTACTGTACTTGTTTACGATGAGAACCAATAATGGCCTTTGTGAAGACACTTTCCTGATAACGACCAAATCAATGGTGTTTATTTTTTTCTCCTCTCCTGTTGATAACATCGAGGGACATTTCCTTTCCCTAAATAAAGTAGCTTTCATTGAGACACCACTTTCTTCTTTTTAAGATAATGTCTTTTTAAGATAATGTCTACTGGTGAGAGCATCTGATTATATGAAAATGTAGTCAAAGGCTCTGACACCTGCCAGGTCCCTCTTCTCTCAGGGACTCAGTCTGGGCGGGTTTTCCTCCTCAAAGCAGAAGAGGGAGGCTCAGGAGAAGCGCAGGAAGGTGGGGTGTCTGCAAAGTGAGAGGCTGCCCTCTCTCCCCGGCCGGGTGTCCGCTCAGCCCTGGTCTGAGCTGAGGGCAGAGCACTGGGCAGAAACGGGCTGGTGTGAGCCTACGCCTTCCACGCTCTGTGCTCCCGAGAGCAAGAGGGGGTGGCATCCTGGAGCTGGCTCAGTCCACGAAATTGGAGATTTCACCTACAAAGATCCCCGAAGTGTGGGGGACAGAGACTTGTGTTGAGGGCTCGGCAACCAGCTGGAAAGGGACACGGGATGTGGAGCTGACCCCCACGGGACAGGACTGCTTCTGCTTTCCCCTCTGGGCTCCCACACCAGTGTGGCAGGGAGAGACGGGACAGAGGGGCTGAAGCCCAGCATTCCATCACCTGCCTCCCCCACTGGAGCCATGCTGGGAGGAGGGCTCCCGACCGAACATGCATTCACTTCCTCCGCAGACCTTTGAGCGCACAGCACGTGCTCGAAGGCAAAGCACTGTTGGAGGAAGAGCCACTTGGAACTGAAAGGGACGGTCTTATTTCTTAATTTATATTTAATCGAAGTAAGTAATTGCTACACTGAGAGCCAAATACTTCCACAAAGGTTGCTGGGGTGGGGGAGGCAGTATCCATCCCTCTTGCCTGACCTGGCACAACTCCCTCCGACACTTTTCCCTTATTCCTTTCAGCATTTTCCTAAATCACGAGCTTGGTTTGTTCCTTCCCGATCCCGCAGTGCTAGATGCTACCGGAGGCTTCTCGCTTGGAAGCAGGATCTTGCTTTCTTCCCCGCCCTCCCCCGCAGGCTTGCACTAGGACAGTTTTTATTTCGGTCTGACTGTTTTTCCCGGAGTGACCAGCAACCACTTTCCTTGTTGGTTTAGTTTCCTTGTGTGTTTTCCAACGTACTGACTAATTCACCTCCTGCTTTTCAGTTACCCGGAAGTTCCTCTCTATCCAGAGGTATCCCTCGTTCTGAGGGTCAAGGACCTCCCTCAGGAGACAGCGGGTGAGAGAAGCAGCAGGTCCTGTGGCCGTACCCTCTCCCTCCCCCATCAGATACTCCCCGGATGCCGCCCCCCTTTGGCTGGCACCCCCTCAGGTCTAGGCGCTCGCCTGGCGGAGTGACCCAATGCTCATCCTGGGGGAATCAGAGCTTCCCACGTCCTTAGCGGCCCAGGGCTGCGGTCCTCACCCATCTGTAGCCACAGCCGGGGGTGAGAGACGGACGGCTGCTCCTCGGAGCCCTGCAGCACCAGACACATTCCTCCGGCCACCACGTACGGACCAGCTCCTGTAAGAAGGTGGCCAATGACCCCTGAGCTCTCCCAGCGTTGGAGGGTGACGTGGTCCGGACATTCACTCACACAGGCTTTGTGTGGCCTCTGGTCTTGCATGTGCCCCCTGCTGGGGGTACCTCTTCCTGCCTACAGTGGGGGTGTCACTGCACCCGTCTGGCCTTGCAACTCGGTGTTCTGGCCGCGTGGTCCCTTCATGTCCCATGGTCAGACGCTCCGTTCCAGCAGCAGCAGGCAGCGTGCCAGGAGCGGCCACAGGGCATACAACCTTGATCTAAAACCTAGACATCTTCATCATGACCTTCTCACTGGTGCTCGCCAGAGAGGTCCCACGGCATCTTTCTCTATTTCTAGTCACCATGGAATCTTCTGGGTTCTGTGGGCCAAGCTGCAGAGTGGCCCGACCTGCAGCCTGGAGCAGCCGCAGAGCCCTTTCTGGCGGCCCGACGAGCGGGTAACCGTGGCATTCCCACGTGGGGAGTGTGTTGTGTCCACGACCAGAGAGCCCTTCCTGGCGTTGTGCTCCTTCCTTAGGGCTAGAAGGTGCAAGGTGCCATGACTTGTCTTGCCCTTTGCAGGGCAAGGGACTGTCTAAGCATGGCCGTGTCAGAAGGCCTCTGAAACTTCTCCTGGGCAGCAGGCCACTGAGCCTTGCTGGGATCTCTGACACCTCCGCCCCCAGCTGTAGGCTTCGCCTCCCCGATCCCATTCCCAGAGCACCTGCTGCAAACAGCCCCTCTCTTCCCTTAGCAGACCGGTGTCCCCATGCTGAGAGCTGGTCCTGGCTAAGGCTGCGTGTTAGGGGCAGATCTGAGGGGGGTGGGTATTGGCTTACGTGGCGGCAGTCTCCTTTGGGGCCTCTGCCTGTCCTTCTAGCAAGAGCACTCTTGTGTCTTCCAATAAGGAGGGAACACCTACAGGCCCAGACGGTCCAGGGGAACGTGGGAGTCAAGGCTGTCAAGGGCATTGACCCACCTTGTGATGGAAAGAATAATTGAGAGACCACAGAGAGAGAGAGAGAGAGACAGACAGAGACAGAGACAGAGTAAGGAACAGGGGCCCAGCCAGCCTTAGGTCCCAGGGACCCGGCCACGGCACCATACCTGCAGCACAGGGGAGCCATCCTGCAGGGCCCTGCCCAGAGCCCTGACACACAAGCAGCCTGCTTATCACTCCATGCACTAAATTTTAAGGTGACTTATTATGCAGCACTGAATACCCGGAAATGTCTCCCGTCACAGGGACTTGGCGGGAGTGGAGGCATTTGTTCTCTACACCAAGTAAATGAGGAAAGTCCAGACTGAGATCAGGGCAATGAGAGAAACAGGGCGGTGTGACAGGGCGGCAGGTGCGGGGGCAGCAGTGGGAGCTACTTAGCTCCGGTGGCTGGGGGCAGGGCCTTTCTGGAGGAGGGGACATTGCAGCTGCCTGACGTTCACAGAGAGCTTACCACCAAGCCGCTCTGACCCACCGAACCCTCCGGACAACCTGTGAGGAAGGGGTTCATGTTACCCCTGCTTTACAGAGAGCCTGCCCCAGCTCACACAGCTCCGGAGGGGCGGGGCGGGATTCGAACCCAGGCAGCCTGGCTTAGTGACAGTCCAGTGGTGAGGACAGGATGGGCTTAGAGAGGGCAGCAGATGAGAGGCCCAGGACCACGGAAGAGGCGCCATCGGCCTGCGTGTGCGGTGGGTCGGACGCCTGGAGAGAGAGGTTTGCTTTACTAGTCGCCTGGCGCGGCAGACCTCTGGGAGGTGCCTGGGGTCTCCCAGAGCACGTGGTGAGAGAAGGAGGCTTGCCTAGCGGCACAGGTGAGCCGGACCGGCCCGACCCCCAAAGCCCAGGTGCTCAGCCCTGAGATCTCTGCTCAGTGATGGGGGGACGGATCAACCCCTCATCAGCCAGCCAGGTGACCACTTTTCATTCAGTTCAGTAAGCAAATGTGCTTTGAACACTCACTGGCTGGGATCCAGGGGCACCAGGGTGAGCATACTCGACTGGGCGAGATACAGGTGCCCACAAGGGACCCCGTAAAGCACTGCATAATCACCGGCTGCAGGGAGACGTTTGAGGGTCAGGGAAGTCCTCACCGAGTTTTGCTGTGCGGAGCTGGAGTATGGAGAGATGGGCTGGGGACAGAAGATGCCCTGATGTTTCAGAGCAGTTGGGGGAGCTTGGGCCTTCCCAGGGGGTCTCAAGGGGGGGGATCCACACGCTCTCCGAGCCTCAGTTTCCCCACTGAAAGGATGGGCTAACGGGTCTTGAAGATGTTGGAATATGCTACTGGCCTTTTAAAATGAGAATTTCTAAAATGATTTTCCCAAACTCAGAAGGGCACAGTTGACTCACAGGACCTCAGTAATTCCATTTACACTGTCTGTCATAGATCTCAGCTCATGAACACCCAGCCTGTTCTGTGGGTTGCAATTCTCCAGGGTCCTTGTCTCAGTCAGAGAATTCTCAGCCAGAGAATAAACCGGCTGCAAGCATCTCTTGGGGGAAGAAGCTGCCACAGGCCACGGTGAAGCTAGCTAGGCAGGTCTTGCATGCCGGGGCTGGAGCCCTCAGGCCCGGGCTGTCCAGGGGTGGAACTGCTTCTTCACCAGAGAGCCTGAGCCCAGCATAAGGCCTTACAACTGATTGGACCAGGCCCACCCAGAGCGTCCAGGACAGTCTCCCTTCCATAACGTCACCTGATTATGGACTTCAATCACATCCAACTGTCTGCCCGTCACAGCTTTCTTTTGAAAATATCCCCCCAAATCCTGGGAGACTGGAGATGGTGGGAAAGAAATACAAATACATTAATCTATCGGTACGTATGTATATGATGCGTGTAATATATACGTGCAAAATCTCTCCCGAGCCAGATGGGCCTGCTGACTCTCCTTCCCTTGGAAATCAGTTCTGCACAACTGTTTGAGATGTAATTTATACGCTTCCCTAAATGACAGGGGTTTTCCCGTATAATTAGCAATAATGATAAATAAAAATAAAATGTGGGCTTATCCATGGCCAATTATACATAATAAAGCTGTAATTCCATCTGTAGGGATCATAAACCACCGAGCGTGTGTGGGCTCCTGTCACCAGAAACTGCACGAAATGACAGCTGACCATATAAAAGTGGGACACACATCCTGTCTGAATGATGTTCCCCCAGGGTGCAGGGGGCCGGGGAAGCCAGGCCTCTGTGGGGCAGAGAGGCCAGTTCTCCCGCCCCTTCCCCTGGGTGGCGGGGGGCTGGGGCAGCTCCTCCATGGGCCGGGCAGGGAGCTAGATGTTCCTGCGAATATTCTCACTTAACCCCGAGAACGAGTACGTCGTGTGAAGCAGGCAGCTGAGGCGTGGAGTCGTGCGGGCACGCGTTCAAGGCCACAGGGCTGGCCAGGCCCGGAGCAAAGATGTGGCATGTGCTCTCCGCCCACAATGTCAACTACGGTTCTACTCGTAGACGCAATGTTAGCTGACGTTTCCCGAGCCCTCTCCTGGTGCCAGGGACCCTTCTAGCACTTGCTCCTGGACCTTAGGAGAGACAGCCACACTCCCATCGTAGAGAGGAGGAAGCCGAAGGTCAGGGAGCCAAAGTCACTTGTCCCAAGGGTCCCAGTGAGTGAGGATGGAGCGAGGAGTGGCCCTCAGGTCTGTCCGCTCCCCCGCCCCGTGCCGGGTGCTGGGTAGAGGAGGGTCAGAAGCGACTGGATGTTCGGTGACTTGATGGAAAGGCACGGATATTTTGCTCCAGGCTTTGGGTTCTCCTTGAAAATCCTCAGCAATCAGAACGAGGTTTTTTTTCCTGCTAACGGGCTGCATGTACACATCCTTCCAAACCATCGTTAGGCTCCGAATTGCATACTATGAAAACAAAGGCTGTCACGAGGCTTCTGGAAAGATGCTGGCTTGAGGGTAATTGTTGCACATGCGTCATTAGCTCATTTAATCCTCCCAACGACTTGTGGGGTAGAAATGACTGTGATCTTCTCTGGGGGGCAGATGAAAAAACCGAAGGTCACAGAGGTCGGGTCATCTACCCTGAGTGGCATAGACGGCAGTAAGAAGACTTGGTGGGCGCTGAAGTAGGTCTGCCAGGCTGCAGAGCCCCTGGAGGGACAGGAGTGGGGGAGGGCCACAGCGGGGGGAGGGCCACAGCGGGGCGCGGACCACGGGGAGGCGGGCAAGGCACTCGCCTGGGGCGAACATTTAAGGGGATGCCAGAAACAGTAATCAAGATAAATGATATTTTAATGCAATTTTTAAAAGATCAAAATTAATGCAAAAAAAAAAAAAAAAACCCATGAAGAACAAAACATCAAAGCTTTAAATAAAGATGGATAAGTAACCGCGCTGCGCCGAGCCCCAGGCAAAGGGAAAAATCAGTAATACCGATCCTGTCTTCATTTAAAATGTCGATCTTTTGTTCATCATGGATATGTCTGCAATGATTTTGAATTTTAAAATGTGGTTTATTTTGAACACTGTTTTTGTTTTTTTGGTGCCTCTTTAAATTTTACTCTTCATTTCACTCCACTCTGTCTTGGGGAGCAGGCTCTGGGGGAGTGGGTGTGGGCATTTCCAGGGACCACGGGGCAGTGGGCACGCGGGCGCCCCCCACCACTTGCTGATGTGGGGCGGTCCTTTTCCAGGACCCCCTCCGTCTGCGCTCCGCAGACGGTGTCAGCCCTGCCGCCTCTCCTTTAAGGTGTGAGCGGGCAGGGGAGGAGCTTCACCCACGCCACGGAGAGGAGACCCCCGCCTCCCTCCACGGGGACCCCCGCCCGCGCGGCCAGCGCGGGGCGCCCAAGTCCCCACGGGCCGCAGCCCAGGCTCCTGCAACTCCCCGTCTGCCCAGCAGGGGGCGGCGTGGGCACGCTCATCCCCCGCCTGCGGCCTGGGGGCAGCTTCTTTCACGCTAGTGCCGCTTTTCCCACTTCTTGCAAACAGCTTGACCAAGTGACAGCTGACGAGGTTGCTCTTTAACCCCTTGCTGACAGCTCCTACTCCGGGGGAGGGAGAGGGGAGGGAGGAGCCTCCGAGTTCTGTTTTGGTGAGCAGCCCTTTTTTTCTCTCGGAATGCAACGGAAGAAAGTCCACACGTTCACACATAGAAGATACGCACGGGTGTTTACTATGTGCCCGGCTCTTTACAGCCTCTCCCCACGACTCTGCCGGCAGCCCTCAGAGGTGGTCACTCCTGCCAGCCCCGCTTGGTAGGTGTGCACCCCTTGGCTCGGCGGAGGTTCCCCCAGAACAAGGGGGTGTGTGGGCTAAAGACTAGAGTCTCCCCTGCTCTAAGTCTGAGTGTGTCCTCCCTGTCGTCCTGTCTTCGGAACAGTGGCCGGTGGGGACCTGGTTTTGTGCAGTTTCTGCTGAACTCGGAGGGGTTTTCCGGGTTGAGAGCTGTCCCTGCAGCGCCTGCATGAACATGGAGGGACGAGGACATTCTGCCCTTTGCAAAAGGTGGTCTGAGGAGCTCCGTGGGGACCCGGGGCATGAGCTGTCTTGCGGCCCCTGCCGGCACAGGCCCTGGGCAGCTCTTCCCTGCACTCCCTACTCTGGTCCAAGCCCAAGTGCCAGGGAGTTCATGTCCCCCTGGAGCTAGTGGCCAGCCCCCAGTGCCCAGGTCCTTGCCCCACTGGTGAGATGACCTGGCAGTGTTTGGTACCTCACCCCAGTTCCCAGGTAGCCTTGAGTCTCAGGGGCCCAGGGTGTGGTTGGCCTTGATAACACCTCCCCTGTCCCACCATCACCCCCACCAGCAATAGCATTTATCAGTGCCCTTATTGAGCACTTACTGTATGCCAGGCACTACGTGAAGGGCTTTGTGGTGTTTGAATCCTTCTGGAATCCTTAGAGTGGCCCCATTTTATGGATGAGAAGGGGGCCAGGGTCACAGGGCTGCTAGGATTCAGACCCAGGCCTGCTGGCCTGAGCTAGTCATCTGGGTGACAGAGTGAAGAAATGACAGAGGCAGGAGGAGATGAATGATTGGGGGGGGGATCTGCATTCCTCCCAGCACAGTCGCTTGGGATGGCTCTAGGAAGGGTGACATCATGAACGAGGGGCGTGCTTGCAGGAGGCCAGGGCACATCACAGCTCTCAGAGGCACCTGGGGACGGGGGATCCCCCTCCACCCCGGGCCAACGCTGGTGGTGGGGCCTTCTGTTCATCCGTGTGCATTTTATATTTTACTCATTTTCTGCTGAGGCAGTACGCTTTGCTTTCCATAATGTGAAAAGAAAACCATAAAAAATTAAGAGTTTTAGATAAAAGCACATTTAGACAGAAATTAACTGAGAAAATGTAGCTAAGGCGAGCTGTTAGCAGGATGCTTAGTCAAAAGTGGTTTCTGGGATGAAGACAAGTCGAAGGCTGGGTGGTTGAATCCGGTGGGGGAGGGGCTGTCTGCTGTCCCCTCCAGAGGCCAGGATGTGCTGCTCCTCCAAGGAGTCCCATCCTCAGGGACACAATCATCACTAACCTTTATGTCGTGATGACCATGTGCCATCTCCACAGTAACCCCATGGGCTGGCTGTTACTATTTTTATTAGTATTCCCATTTCCCAGGAAAACGGAGGTCCAGAGAAGTTAAGTAAATTGCTAAAGGTCACATAGCACAGAAGTGGTGGACCAGGATTCTAAACTCAGAATTTGGCCCCAAAGTCAGCTCTTGACCCCTAAAGGATGCTGCCCCTCGCAAATCCCTGCCCCCATTCCGCCTCGAATGGGACTCCAGCGTGGTCTGTGCAAAATGCAGACGTTTCTAGAGCTAGCGAAGATTCACCGTAAATAAGTCAGAACCTCTGAGGTCTGTAGAGAGTGTGGTGTCCTCCAAAGAATGTGTTCAGGGTCAGCGACCTGCGTGCGTGAGGCCCTACAGCTCTGCTCCTGCCTCTGCAAGCTCAGAGGGGGAAACTGAGGCACAGGGATGCCAAGCACCTGCCTAGGCCGGCCACTGAGAGAGCAGCCCTCCTGCACTTAGTCGTTGTGGACGGTGCCTGCCGCTGGCCCCATGGATGAACGGACCACGACTGACCTTTGAGGTCCTCCAGGTGCAGGGGTGGCGCAGTGGCAGCCGGCAGGGGTCCGGGGCAGTGGTGGGGCCCATGTCCTGCCTCTCTGGTCTCCTCTGACCCACTGTCCCCTGCAGGGGTCTCCACCCGCCGCTCATCCCGCCGCCAGACTCCACCCCCCCACACACACTTGGCCAAATTCTTGGCCTAATAATGACCTTCACAGCGTCCTTCTCAGATGCCCCCATGCTAGAGTAGGGTCCTGTCACCTCTTCTGCCTCAGAGTGTGAAGTTTGCCATCCTCCCTTCGGGTCTGTGGCTGGTGGACTGACCACTGACCACAAGGCCGTCAGCTCCAAGGGGCCAGGGCACCCAGCATTGCTCGGAGCAGAGCCGGCACGCAGTAGGGGCTCAGCCGTGCTCTGGATGCGTGGATGGCGGATGAACAAAGGAAGGGGTGGCGCAGGTGTGCGCTCCAGCTGGGAGGTGTTGTACGGCGGCTGGCGGGGGGCCCCGGAGTCACCAACCGTGGCTGCTGTTCCTTTTCTCACTGAAGGAAACCGTGATCATCAAGGAAGGAGCCCTTGGCTCTTGCTCCCCAGGGAAAGCGGATACTCTCTTGCTGCTTGACTGTCCTAGACCCTACCTGGCAGGAGAGCTTTTCTCCCTCTGGCAGGTGGGGGGCTATGATGCCTTGTGTGCCCCAGGGGTCCTGGATGCCCCCCAGCCCTGGGCCAGAGCACTTGGCACACATGGCAGGGTGGCGAGTCTCCCAACTGCAGGGTGGGGACTGACCGGTGGGTGGGAGCTGCTCTGTTGCAGAGCTGGGGGTAAAGCCTGGCTGGGGAGGGGTCTGCACGGGCTGTGCTTCACAAAGGGGTTCCTTCCCCACGGCGTGGGGGGCTTTGGGCTCCTCCAGGTGCAGGAAAAGTCCCCAGGCAGCAAGGGAAGGTTCTGGGCCCTGAGCCTCCTGGTCTCCCACAGTGAGGACAGGGGCGTGAGCATGTTCCGTTGGGCCCTCCCTAGGCAGGAAGAAGGGGATGCCAGGCGTCGGGAGGGTGATGGTCGGGCTGGTGCCCTCGGGCCTGTGCTGGCTCTGCAGGCCTGAGAGGGGGAGCGGGAGGGGGTAGAGAAAGACGGGGAACGGCAGGGGCTGCCGGGTTTTCTGTGGGTGTCTGGCTGGTGACCTTTTGGAGGAATAGATTCAGAAGTGACTGCTATTTGTCGAGGCCTCAGTTCAGAGACATCCTCCGCGTGAAATGTCAGGCCCCCACTGTCACCCAGGATGCGGGAAGTGCAGCCTGGCAGGATCCAGGCTGCTGGAGACCTGACAGGCTCCAGAGCCCTCAGGAAACAAGCGTGTGGCCTCCTGGTTTATTGGAATATTAATTTTCAATGTGTTCTTGCTGTTTTCTTTTCTTTCTATCCTTCCCAGAAGGCAGCAGGACTTTGTTCCTATCTTTCTTCAGGATTTGGGGACAAGAGGTGGACAACAGAATTTGCTCAATGACAACCCCACTCTGGTTTTTATTTTTGAAAGGAGGGGGTGCCTTGGAGGGGCCATGGCTGGGGTAATGAGAGCTGGGAAGGGGTTTTCAGGGTGGGGGGAACCCAGGCGCAGCCCTTGCAGGCCCTGGGCAGGTGGTAGGATCTCTGCTGGCATGACCTGGACCCTGGATGCTGAGCCCCCGTGTTTCCAGACCCCTGTACCCCATATCCGGCCATTGCCCTCAAGGGACGGCTAAGGTCTGTGTCAATCAACGGCCAGGGTCCAGAGCCAAATCATCACGGTTTGAAGCAGCCTCACCCCCTTCGCTGGGGCCTGTGGGCAAGCCCCGTGGGGGTTGGGACTGGGATCGGAACAGTCCTGGCTGCTCTCTCTCCCTGACTCCCTCACTTGCTCTTCTCTAGATCACCAGCGCCTAAGTGCTTTGGGGGGACCCTGCTTAAGACGGGTTTCTGAAGCGCCCGGTCAGGGACAAGGCCTGTGGTCCTCAGGGCAGGTGGGTCCATCCCCGGTCCCAGCGCTGGGATGGCTCTGAGCTCTGCCAGCCTCACCGTCAACATGAAGGGTCCCCAGCCAACAGGTACCCGCTGTGTATCACTGACCCTCACCACAGCCTGAGGCCAAGTGCCCCCATGGGGGCCTGCGTCGCCCAACCTGGTGCTGAAGGTGTGGCTTGAAGCCGGGCCAGCCCCCGCTGGTGACCAAGGGGTCCAGCGCAAGAGGTCCAGTGCAAGTGGCCCAACCAGGATGATTCTGCCTGAGACAAATGCTAAACTGGACAACAGTGTCACGGGGACTGTCCTTAGTAGGGGGTGACCAGGGCAGTCCTTGCTGTGTGTAGAAACACCCTCACTCCTCCCAGCGCTTCCAGGGTAACATGACCAACTGGTCACCCAGAAGGCAGCTCAACTCTGGGATCGTGTGTTTCCCCGGACGCAGAGCCGGGATTTGAACCCGTGCAGTCTGGTTCCAGGCTCGATGCCCAGTGCACACCACAGCTGCTTCTGGGAGCTGTCCCTTTCCTGGAAAATCAGATGCTCCCCTCCCCTGGAAGTTCAAAGGAAGAAGAGAAAAGGAAGAAAACCAATCAATCCCTCTCCACCCCTTCTCTCCCCCTCCTCCGTCCCTCCTCTCTGTCTGTCTGTCTCTCTGACCCTCTATCCTTCTGTCCTTTGCATGTCTCTCTCCCTCCTTTTGTCTGCTTCTGTTTCTTGCTCTCTCCTGCCTGGTCTCTTTCTGTCTCTGTTTCTCTCTCTTTGTCTCTTTCTCTCTCTTTCTCCTCCCTCTCCCCACCCTGGGGTGGTGCTAGAGGGGGGGCTGTACTTGGGCTCTGTCCCACGATGGGGACTTGACCTCTTCTATTATAAGGGGAAGGTACAGGAGTAATTAGCTTATAGGATCCCCTGCTGTTTGCCGCAGATGCTGACAGACTGAAAAGAGGGTCTCCCGAGCTGATGCTGTCAGACCCATTCAAACGGCCAGGGATGCTGGGCCTGGACTGGGGGCTGGGGCTCTGGAAGGCCCTTCTGGCCATTGTCATGGGCCTTTCCAGCCTTTGTGAACTCCCTCTCAGGTAGGTGTCTGTGAGCCCAGGGAGGGGAGGTCATGGCCAGCAGCTTTTCCAAGGACTCAGAAACAGACTGGTGCATTCAGATTCTTTCCAAAAAGATTAGAGAAGTATTTGCCTTCTGCACGCTTGTGTCTTTTTTCCTGCTCCCAAGCCTGAGAACCGTTTGATCTGGGTTGGTAGCATGCCTTGTCCTGTTTTCTTTCCTGAGCTCTCAGTGTCCGCAGGAGCGGGTATGGACCCTGTGCTCCCTGAGCTGGGTGGGTCTGCAGTGACACGCTGCAGGCATGCCTTGCTTTAGATCTTGGTGTCCAGGGGTGACCGTGAGCCGGGGGGAAGACTATTTCTGTGTGCACGAGACGGAAGCTGTAATGATCCCTTGCAATCCGCCTCCCGTGTGTTGGATTTCCTTCTGAGGAGTCTTAACTCCCTAGGGTAGGGAGGTTGGGATCCGCAGACCCACCCATCTGGCAGCTTGCAACCTGAAGCCGAAGCCTGGGTCTGCATTTCGAAGATTTGGCAGGAGATTAAATGTATCTGATGGATTTGTGATTTATATTTAAACTTCTCTGAAACTGAAGCGCACACATCCCAAGTGTTCAGCTAATGCAGTTTCACAACTGAACCCGCTCGGGTCACCATCGTCCAGATCGAGCCACAGCCCGTGTGCAGCTACCCTTCCCTCCTGGGCCCCCCAGCCCCCCCATCCCCGCAAAGACCCCGCCACCCTGACTTCTCTCTGCATTCTTCAGTTTTCCCTACTTGTGCACTTTATGTAAATGGAATCACAGAGCACGTTCTCTTTTGTGTCTGGCTTCTTTGGACCAGCAAGCCTAGAATTTATTTTTATCTCTCATCCTACCAGTGCGGTTTTCCAAAGGCGGGGAAGGATTCCACGGAGCAGGTCCCCTGGGGGGGGGGTGGCTTACGGAAGCAGTGCCCAGGTGGCCATCACAGGTGATCAAGATCCAGGGTGACAGACTGGAGGCTCAGGGGCCTGTCGTGTCCCCAGTCAGGTTTCATCTGACCTGTGCCGTGCATAGTGGATATTTCAGAATAGATCTCCCAGTTGAAAACCTGTAGAAGAATGATTTCACACACAATGCCCAGAATTGACAGCTTAAAAAACGTCTGGTCATCTTTGTTGTCGTTGTTATTGAGGTGAAATTCACATTAAGTCAAAAGAACCGGTTTACTTACAATGCACAACTCAGTACTGCTTTGGTACATTCACAGTGTTGTGCGATCTTCTCTACTCCGAAGCCATTCTCATCCCCCAGAAGGAAACCCCATCCCCACCGGCTGCCTCCGCCATCCCCAGCTTCCCCCAGCCTCCGCTAACCACGAACCAACCTGCTTCCTCTCTCCTAGGGTTTATCTCTTCGGGACCATGCATAATGCCCCCTAGGTCCATCCCGTTGTTGCAAATGGCAAGATTTCACTCTTTTTGATGGCTGCGTGATATTCCATTGTGTGTATATACCCCATTCATCCACCAAAGGACACTTGGGCTGCTTGTATCTGGGCTCTTGTAAACAATGCTGAGATAAACAGAGTGCGTGGGTCTTTTTTTTGGGTTAGCGTTTTCAGTTTCTTTGGTGAATACCCAGTAGAGAACTCCTGGATCCTGTGGTAGTTCTACTTTTATTTTTGCACACTGTTTTCGCCACAATAGGTGTCTGGCTTCTCTCACTGCGCGTTATGTTTCTGAGGTCCACCCATGCTGTAGCGCCCGTCAATGCTTCCAGCACTTCATTTTTTTTTTTAATGATTTCTGGTCATTTTTGCATCAAGGTTTTTTTTAAAACATGATAATTGCTGATAAGGTGGAAGAGTCCTCCTTTTCCACAGAACTTCTGTTCCCTGTTCTTCAGCCCCAGAAGTGAAATCAGCCCTGTACAGTTTTCTTTTTAAACTGGGGATGGATGGGCAGCCTGAGGTCTGTACTTTGGATTCTTTGGGCGAATCAGAAATCTTGGCTACACTGGGCTCTGTGCCGCCGCGCACCCCGGGAAGGCTCTGTGCCCACAGGGCAGCCACGGGCTTCAGCGGGATGCCACCGTCCTCCAGGAGGGCGCGAGTCCTGCAGGCTGCCCCAGGCCCACCGGACCCACTTCACTTTCCCGTCCTAGCCCTGAACGACACCTGTCTGTGGCCCCACGGCACGTCTCTGCTGAGGCTTCTCTCTTTGCAGATCTGCGACCGTCAAGGTCCGATTTAAGAACGGGCCTCATTCTGAGAGGCTGTGTTTACTTTCTCAGTGTTAAATTGTTCTTTTAGGAGATGATTGCGATAGTAAGTGGTGTTGTCTGGGGGCAGGCAGACCTCTTCTGTCAAGGGCCAGAAAGTAGCTATTTTCACCTTTGCAGGATCTACAGTCTCTGTTGCAGCCGCGCTGCTTGGCCATGTAGCAGGAAAGCCGACCCATCAGTATGCAGACAAATGAGTCTGGCTGTGTCCCGATAAAACTTCATGACAAAAAGAGATGGCCGGCCAGATCTGGCCAGCCCTTATTTAATAAATGGCAGTAAGGGTTATATATTTTAAATATTCTTTTTTTGTGGGTGCCTGGGTGGCTCCGTCGGTGAAGCGTTTGCCTTCGGCTCAAGTCATGATCCTGGGGTCCTGGGATCGAGCCCCACATCGGGCTCCCTGCTCAGTGGGGAGTCTGCTTCTCCCTCTCCCTCTGCCCCTCCCCCGTCTCATGCTCTCTCTCTCGCAAAAATAAATAAAATCTTAAAAAGATGTACAATAATTTAAAAAAATTCTTTACTCACAAAAATAAAAATTTAGTAATGATAGAAGTTGCTCGTCCCCGCAGTGGACACTGTTAGTGCCAAGAAGATTCCTTCCGCTGCTTGCAGTCCGGGTGGTTGGGAGACTCTGGGAAAAGAGCCATGAGCAGAAGCGACATGTGTCACCTCCAGGCCAGTACACAGTGACATTTGTCACAGACCACACTGTCTATCACCACCATCACCCCCGCAAACGGTGTGATCATGTGCCACATGCCCATTCTGTCACAGAGGTGGTGGGGGCAGCAGAAGGGGCAGGACCCAAGGATCGCTGTCGTGGGGCCGAGAGGAAGCCAGGGCTCGCAGCTGCAGCAGACGCCGGAATCAAGAATTTCATTTTTTAAAAATATTTTATTTATTTATTTGACACAGAGAGAGAGACAGCCAGCGAGAGAGGGAACACAAGCAGGGGGAGCGGGAGAGGAAGAAGCAGGCTCCCAGCGGAGCAGGGAGAGCCCGATGTGGGGCTCGATCCCAGGGTCCTGTGATCAAGCCCTGAGCTGAAGGCAGACGCTTAACGACTGAGCCACCCAGGCGCCCCAGGAATTTTTGCCCTTCAGCTCAGGTCGTGATCCCGGGGTCCTGGGATCGAGCCCCCCATCAGGCTCCCTGCTCAGCAGGAAGCCTTCTTCTCCCTCTGCCACTCCCCCTGCTTGTGTTCCCTCTCTCGATGGCTGTCTCTCTCTCTCTCTCTGTCAAATAAATAAATAAATAAATAAATCTTCAAAAAAAAAAAAAGAATTTCATTTTTGACATGTCAACTTTGAGATGCCTCTTAGACATCCAAATGCAGGTGTCAGAAAAGCATGTGGAGATGCGAGTTTATTTTAGAAACTGTAAACTGGACTGCTTGCATATTTGGCTTCACGGGCACACGGTCCTTAACAATAATTTAAACACAAAAAATTAAAAAAGAGATTTTAAAACCTGTAAACATCTGGGAGATTTTACGTTTATAAAATCCAAAGTGTCCCACCTCCTTTGAAGAATGGGCGCGGATCCGGCCACACTGGCCCCGGCTCCCCAAGGCTGTGACCTGCCCGAGCGGCAGCAGCCTCTTCCGGCAGGACCTGGGCTCTGCAGTGGACCGCCGTCTCTGCCCTTCCCAGGAGGGTCCTGGATCCTGACTTTGCATGCCAGGTGCCATTGCTTGCTTCACTCAGACAATGCGGTGGTGGGGAGGAAGCTTAGCTAACGTGCCATACCCATATCTCTGCTGAAACTGGGGAAACAAGACAGTGCAAGAGAGTCATGTTTCAAGTAATTCGGAAGACATATGCTTTTTCTTACACGTGGTGCATTTTCTTGTGTGTTGGAGGGCAACCCTGGCTGTATCAGCCAGCAGATGAATTTCAGCTGCTGCCTGGTGGGCCGCCTACACAGCCAAGATTAGGGTGGGTCCCGGCACTCTCTTGGTAGCTCCCTTGGTTTTTGTTGGTGCAAGTGTGTGACTATGCTCCTGTGTTTCAGTGTAACTATCTTATAAAGATGAGCATCCCTGAAACCAGGGGTGAGAAGTGAAGGTCTCCCATGTTAATGCTATTGCAGCTGACGTGGGTGTTGAATTAGTTATCTCCAGAACAATATCTCCAGTAAATACACATTCATTAGTTACGAGGAATCGGCTCACGCAATGATGGAGACTAAGAAGTCCCATGACCTGCCATTGGCAAGCTGGAGACCCAGGAGAGCTGGTGACGTCCCTCCAGTCCGAGTCTGGGCACTTGGAGAAGCTTGGGGAGCTGGTGGTGTAAATCCTGGTCCAGGGGCAGGAAAATATGAGAGATGTTCTCGCTCAAGCCGGCAGACAGGAAGAAGATGTGGCAGATTTCTCCTTCTCCACCTTCTGTTTTAGTCCAGCCTTCCGTGGGTTGGGTGAGCCCCCCCCCCCCCCGGGGAGGGCTATCTACTCTCCCGAGTCCACTGGTTCAAACGCTAATCTCACCCAGAAACACCCTCACGCACAAACCCCCAGAAATAATGTTTCATCTGGGCCCTTCTGGGGCCTGGTCAACTTGACATATGAAATCCGCCGTCACAGGAGCTGTTAGACAATGTGGGACAGCCCTGGTCCAAGTGGGTGCTCACAGGAGGGAAGTGTGATGGCTTTCTGTCTAGTCTTGAAAAAACCACCAACAGGAGTCACCTGTGGGGTTCTGGCACCAAGTAGCACGGCTGAAGGCAAAGGGTGAGCAGGGAATTTTTGAGAAGAGAACCTTCCTAATGCCATGTAAAGTGACAGCTAGGATTTTGAACACTTAACTTTCACACACGTTTTTAGGAAAGCATTGAATTTGAACATCAGAGGTGCCTGTATTTTGTTATAATGCTACATCGTAAAGATTATATTGGGCTGTGAACATCTCAAGGGCTGAGTGGCTCTGACTTGGTCACCAGCAGTACCTTCCTTCCTTCAACAAATATTAAGCACCTATTGTGTGCCTAATTTTTCTGGACGTTGTGTGTAATGGTGAGAAAAGCCAGACATGATTCCTGGCCGACCAGGAATACCAAGCTGTTGGGAGAATAAGACATGAGTCAGAATGTTGCACAGATCAGTGGGGAATTGTTTCATGATGAGCTGGTACAAAGGAGTGGTGTGTGTTGCTCTGATGGCATCGAGGACAGAGCAGGGCGCAGAAGGCTGCTTTCAGGCAGGGCCACCAGCTGAAAGCTGAATATGGTTTGAGGTTTAACGGGGACATGGGGAGGGAAGTCTTGTCAGCTCTGGGATTCCTTTGAGTTTACTCAGAGGTTACAAAATTAGCCTGTGGCTGATCCATGGATGCTGGTGGAAGACTTGGGTCTCCGGGGGTCAGAGATGAAGCACTTAGCTGCATGAGTCTCAGCCGATGCCCCTGCGGGTCCCACAGGGCCAGTGTGGTGGGTGTGTGTCACAGCCGGGACACGCTGAGCATGGGAACCGGACATTTTATAGCAAGCAGTAAGTAGGCCCACATACCTATCCTGCAAACATAACCCGCACACAGAACCCAGACAAAGGGCCAGGCAAAGAGCACACAGGGACTTGTGTTCTTGGCACAGCCAGTGTATTAGCTTTTCACTTCTTATTGCTACTGCAATAAATCACCACACATTCAGGGTGTAAAACAGCACCTATTTATCATCTCCCAGCTCTGCTCAGAAATCCAGATGGGCACCGCTGTGCTCTGCCTAGGGTCTCACAAGGCCAAAACCATGGTGCCAGCCAGTCCGGGCTCTTCTCTGGAGTCCTGGCGGACAGTTCTCTTCTAGGCTAATTCGAGTTTTGGCAGAATACAGTTCCATGTGACTAGAGGACTGGGGTCCCCGTTTTCTTGCTGGTTGTTGGCCCGGAGCTGTTTGCAACTTCTAGACGCTGTGCCTTCCTGCTCAGGGGGCCTCCTCCATCCTGAAAGTGTTAATGACAGGTTAAATCACAGCTTCTTCCTTCTCCTGCTGCCTCCAGCCAGAGAACTCTCTCTACTTTTAAAGGCTCACGTGATTATGCTGGGCCCCCCAGGATAGTCCAGATCATCCTCCTATCTCAAGGTCAAAGGTGCCAGGAAACAGGCCCCTCTGTCTGCTCAGAGTCCCAGGTTCTGGGGAGGAGCGTTTGGAATCCTGGGGGCAGGGAGGGGAATTTTAGAATCCTAGCACTCGTGTGCTCTGGGCAGAGGGAACAGCTGCGTCTGGTTCATAGTTAGCTCTCAGTGAGCTCATGGAATGTTCCCAAAGTGGTTTTGTGGCATCTCTGGGGTCAGGCAGAGTGGGGCTTGCCATCTGGCTCCACAGATGCGTGACCTTGGGCAAGTCACTTCATTTCATGGAGCTTCCTTCCATCTCTCTTCCTGTGCTAGGGTCTCAGAACAGGACTGAGTGTGCAGGGCTGTGGACAAGAGGCAGTGAACTTAGCACGGTATCTGGCTGGCCAGCCCATAGGCTTGCAGAGACCAGATGGACTCCATCCAAAATTCAGTCTGATGTAGAGGACGGTTGCAGTGCACACACCAAGGGGCTAGGAACGCATTCCTTTTTTTTTTTTTTTTTGAAAGATTTTATTTATTTATTTGACAGAGATAGAGACAGCCAGCGAGAGAGGGAACACAAGCAGGGGGAGTGGGAGAGGAAGAAGCAGGCTCCCAGCAGAGGAGCCTGATGTGGGGCTCGATCCCATAACGCCGGGATCACGCCCTGAGCCGAAGGCAGACGCCCAACCGCTGTGCCACCCAGGCGCCCCTAGGAACGCATTTCTTACTTACATAATGAGGATGCCTGGAGAGAGCAAGTCAGCTTCCTGAGCTGGTCTGGAAGTGGCTCGAGAATGCTGGCAGAGGGGCTCTGGGGGTGGTGGTGGTGGCCGGGGGTGGGGCAGGGCTGAGGCTTCCCACTCACAATTTGAACATCCCACTGGTGCCAAAGGAGCAGCACCCTGCTTTCCTCCCAGAGCTCCCAGATGTGGGCAGAGTTGGAGACAGATGGGCGAGCCATCAAACATCAAAAAATGGGTCAGACCATCACACTGACACTTAGCAGAGCCCCAGTAAATGCAATCAACATGAGCTTTGCTTTATCTCCCCACCCAGTGGCTGTCCAGCCTCCTTTTCCCTGTAAGAGGCACCCCCCGGCTCAGCCCTGGCTGTGCACCCCTTCTCCAGGGCACTCTGTGCCTCAGCCTCTGGCTCTGGGGCTGGCTTGTGCCACGGCTCTGTACTCGCCAGGCGGCATGAGAGGGTTTTTCTTCGCCCAGTGTACCCCGATCAACATTCCTTATGTGTCCTCGTGGGAATGTTACAGTCAGACATCGAGAGGCAAGATTTATTTCCTAATTAAATGAGAGCGTCCTGCACAGCAAATCAATCAGTCGTACCCACACACCAGCACAGAGACAACAGTTGCTCACCCCCGTGCCTAATTTCTCTGGGGGAACCAGCGGCTCTCTCTGGGGGCCTGGGATTCCAAGGCTGCGGCTTATCTAGGGGTTACCATCGAATAACCAGAACCATTACCCACCCATGCAGACCACAGCTTATTAACCATACGATCATCTCCCCAAACTAAAGCCCAGTCAGGTCGCCTCCAGGCAATGCAATTACACGCAGCAAGTGTAAAATCCACAATTATTCTGGGCTCCATTTTTAAAGTTTGAATGAATGGCCCAGAAAGACATTAACATTTAGTTTTTCGTGGGGGCATGGGGGAGAGCTTAATTTATTTGTGAATTTTGGAAGGAGCACCCAGCTTTCCCTTGAACCCTAGCAGCAGCCAGGTCTTGAGAGTGGTACGTGGTGAATAAATGTGGTGCACCGAATTTTAACACCCGGGGATGCCGAACTTTGTGGAGGTAGGATGGTTCTAGTTCACAGCAATGACAGTAGCACCAGCCACCCTTGGCTGAATCCCTTGACCAGTCTAGACGTCTTAACAGATGCTTTGTCACCAGCATCTCATTTTATCTTTGCCCTGTTTCTAAAGAATCTATTCCTTTGCTCTGAGGGATGGCACTACCGTCTTCCGTACGTATACATCCTCTGCCGCGCCCTTTCTGTCCTCATCCCCGTTGATCCTCACCCCCCACCCCCTGCCGTGAGAGTAAGTTGTATACGCTCAGTTCCCACCTGAGGAAGCAGGGTTCTGGGAGGCCCGACCACCTGCCCAAAGCCACGCGGTCTGAAAGGGGAGGGTCTGGATTTGAACCCTGCTCTTCACCCAGCTCCCTGCCCTGTGTCCTTGAGACAAGGACTTGACTTGTCCCGACTCAAGACAAGATCGTATCCAGCCCTTGTGGACTGTAAGGAAAAGTGTTTACATGGTAATTTGGGGTGAGAGGGATTGCGAATTATTTTCCTGGCTTTGTCCCCCAGGCTTAAAATGACAAGTGTCATTTGGAATGCTGATCCAGCTCCTGCAATTTTAAGGAGGAGCTTCCCGAAGGACATTCCCTGCAAAAGGGCTCTGTTCCTCCTGGTGAGTGCATGTGGTTCAGGGGACTGTTGTGGAGTTCTGGAATTCTTCAGAGCCTATGGGGATTTCCTGGGCTCTCCTGAGCTCGATGGTGATCCGGTGGGTTTGCTGTTTAGAAATAGCCTCTATTTGTTATCTATTACTGTGTAACAATGACCCACACGTAGTGGCTTCAAATGTCATTTGTGAGTCACGACTTCTGTGGGTGAGGGATCTGGTCGCAGCCTAGTTGTGTCATCTGGGTCAGGGTCCCTGACTCAGTGTCGCCATCTTCAGGCTTCACTGAGAAGGACCAGTGATTGCTAGCAGGGTTCTGGTCCTTGTGGGCTGTTGGAGTAGAGCCTCGCTTGGGTCCTCATGAGTTGCTGGACGCTGGTTTCCCTCAGCTGCTTGTCATGGGGGCACCTTCTCCGAGCATTGTACCACAGGGCAGCGGCAGCTGGCTCCCTCAGAGTGGGAGGCGGGGAGGGAAGGGAAGGCGAGGGAGGGGAGGGAGGGGGAGAAAGCGGAGGGATGGGAGGAGAAGGCTGTGAGAGATGGGAGTCACAGCCCTTTTAACCTAATCTGGGGAGTGCTGACAACCTTTTAAGTCCAAAATCTCTTATCAATCCCCAACTCCAAACACGCCCGAATCAAGAAATTTTAGTAGTAGTTTGATAGCAAAGCTGACTTGGTGGTAAAAACCTGAACCTAACTGAGAACTGGCTCCTTAGAGTCTTGATTCCATGTGAATATTCTTTTTTTATTTTTATTTTTATTTATGTATGTATTTTAGAGATAGAGTACGGGGAAGAGCAGAGGGAGAGGGTCAAGTAGACTCCCCACTGAATGTGGAGCCCGACGTAGGGCTCGATCCTAGGACCCCGATCATGACCTGAGCTGAAAGCAAGGGTTGGACACTTAACACCTGAGCCACCCACATGCCCCTCCACATGAATATTCTTAAGTTTTGCTACAAAAACATCAATGGATTTAATTTTGGGGGGCTGCCCCAGACCTTGCCAGAGGGGTCATGTGATACACGGTACATGCACTCACTGAAATCCACAGAGTCCTCAGTTCTCGAACAGGCGTGGCCCCAGGCTTTGGACGCTGGAAGCCCCTCTCCCACTGGGGCTGTTACGCTCAGGGGTATTTGAACGTGTTTTCAGTAGTCCTGTTTTATCCAATCATGCAGTTCTCTAGTAACTCAAATGTTGGAGTTTCTGATTTGTCTTGGACTGAGAGGTGCTTGTGACAGTCCATTCTGAGTCCCCAACCCAATGATGTTTTGCATTGTTTCAGAGGCCACTCAGTTAGACCGAGGCCCATCTGGAGGTTCATTGCTGTGATGTATTCCAGCACCGTGGACACAAGTTCACCAGCCTCACTGCGACCTTGGGAATGCTGTGATATTTTACAACATGTGGCGACATTTATGAGCCCATCTGGACACCCACAAAGAGGTTGATTTCCGTAGATTAAATGTCGGGTTTGAAATCGTCCAGGGTAATTGACTCGTAGAGCATCGTCCACTTAGATTCACAACTGGGGCTGTTGACTGGACATTGGTGCTGTGCGATGAGCTCCCAAGAGCAGCCCCAATTGCTTAGGTCAGACGGCAGCCAGCTGGCGCGGCGGGAGTGGGGAGGGTCGGGGCAGTGGCGTCTGACGCCCACCGAGATGTTGCCTCCTTTTTACTTTTTAAAGTAAAACACACATGTGGTTCATTGGTAAAGTATTGGAGGCAGAGAACAGCCCACCAGCTGAGGTTTTCAAGGTGTCGGTTACTTGATAAAACCTGTCTGTGTACTGACATGTGGGAAGGGTGAAGAACGTGTACTTGGATGCGTGAAGTGGAAGTAATTTAAGGGGCATTATACCCATGTCCGTAAACTTGCAGTAAAGCTTCGTTTACATTAAGGAGCAGCAAAAAGCACCAAATAATTTCCTAAAAACATAAACGTCTTTGTGTTCTCACTGTCCAAAGGGTGTGTGTGTCTTCAGACCTCGATTTGAATCTCTCCCTCTTTTTTAAAAGAAAGTTTTAGAACTTAGAGTCACCGTGCTGTACCCGACATCCTCATAATTTACTTATTTTATAACTGGGAGTTTATACGTTTTGACTCCTTTTACCCATTCTCTCTCTGACAACCACCAGTCCGTTCTCTTCAATGAGTTTGGTTCCTTTAGATTCCACACAGAAGCGAGAGCCTGCAGAATTGTCTTTCTCTGTCTGACGTATTTCACGAAGCACGATGCCCTCAAGGTCCATCCAGGTTGTTGCAAATGGGATATATAAGCCCACATCACATCCTCTTCATCCGTTCATCCGTTGAGGGACACTTAGGATGTTTCCACATCTTGGGTATTAGAATTAATGCTACAATCAGCTTGGGGGTGCAGACACCTCCTCTAGATGGAGGTTTCATTTCCTTTGGCTATAGAGCCACGAGTGGGGCTGCCAGACCATATGGCAGCTCTTTTTAAATTTGTGAGGCGCCTCCGCATTCTTTTCGCGTGCATTCCCACCCACCGTGCGCGAGGGTTCATCTCGCCGATGTTTCTTCCCCCGAGAAACCGGAGTTGGGCAGGTGTGCCGTGGGTCTGGATGTGCCCATTGCCTCCACTAGGACAAGAGGACGTGAGAGGCAGGACAGCCTCGAACACCTTTCCAGCCCTGACGTCTGGTCTTTCTGGAGGTTTGGTTGTCCACGTCGGGGGGTGGCCTGCCCAGCTCTGCCCGGTCATTTCTGTCGACAGCACCTACCAACCGCTCTCGCTAAAGTCAGGCTGCCATCCGCATCCACCAGCCAGTTAAAATCAGAATTAAAGTCATAGTGGCAAGTTTCAGAGGCGTCGCACAGGGCGCGTTGAACCCCCGCCCGGGCCTGGTCAGGACGCCTGCGGGAGTCAAGACAGGGCAAGGGAGCCTGTCTGTTTTGCTGCCAAACCATTACAGGAGTGCACACAATGGAAGGTGGCTCTCAGAGTCGTTCTGAGGAGGAATTGGAAAAGCAAGGAACACCTGCCCTCGGCAGCTCGTCCAGGCCACAGGTGCCGGCTGCCTCCTCTGGCGGGCAGACGGAGACGCGATCCCACTGGGCTCGGGTGACTGGCGCGCACCGTGGTCCTTCCCGGCTGCTCCGCTCCCCCGCGGTGGTGGCGTCTGATCCCGATAAATGAGCTGGGTTTCTCCAAGGGCAGATGCCGTGCCTGTAGTGACCACCAAGATGCCAAAACCACGTTTGCAAAGGGACAGGCTTGGCCAGCCGTCGTGTTGTTTAGTCTACATCAGACTAAACATCTGGGTGGTTGGAAACATCTTTGGAGTTGAGTGGGCCCCGTGACTCGTCCTCATGGAGACACAGCCTGGATCAGGACCAGTGAGAGACACGTGCTGGGAGGACGGTGTTTTCTGGGCAGGGGAGGAGATGGGAGGAACCATGTGCTCCGTGCTGTTCTCATCTCCGGGCCTGCACAGCGAAGGACCTAACCAGGTGCCTGAGAGGAACAGAAGAAGAGTCTGGAAGTCTGCAGTCATGGGGTCAGCAGGCTGTGCTCCCCCTGTCGCCTGTAGAGTAGAGCCCTTCCTTGCCTCTTCCTGGCTTCTTGTGGCTTGCTGGCAATCCTTGGCCTTTGTGGTTTGTAGACACATTACTCTGGTTTCTGCCCGTGACCCTGTAGACTCCTCCCCTGCGTGTCTGTTCTTCACATGCCCGTCTGTCTCCTCTCCCTATAAGGACACCAGTCACATTGGATTAAGGGCTCACCCTCCTCCAGACGACCGCATCTCAGTTCAACTAATTACATCTGCAATAACCCTGTTTTCTATTTCAGGACACATTCACAGGTACGGGAGGTTAGGACTTTGACATATCTTTATTTTGCAGGGGGCACAGTTCAACCCATAATACCTTGCTTCTCTTTTTCTCAAAACCTAAAGAGCTGTGACATTTCTCCTTCAAATGTGTGGTCTGTGGGTGGCAGGTGGGATGTGAGCCATGATGACCGTGGGATTTCTTGGTGGCTGTGGTGGTCCCTGTGAAGGGTGCTTAGTGTGGGCTCCCCACTCAAAGGGAATAACAAGGCTTCCTGCAGGGGCTGCTTCTCCTGTGTTCCGGCTCTTCCAGGGGAAGCCTGGGTTGGAGGAGGGCTGTGGGAGAACACAGAGCCAACTAGGTGGCCTGGGGTGAGTTTTGCAATGTGGCTCCGTTCTTAGTACCCGAGTAGCTGGCTTTGAAGCCAGCACCATGGAAGAAGAAGCCTGCTCACTCAAATCACATTCTGCAGACTGTATAGAGAACAACGTTTCTGAACACGAGAAGCTCTTCTGCTGGGGGCTTCTAGGATTTAGAGGCTCTGAGTCCCCCTTGCAGGGGATAGCCCAGGTTCAGTAGGATTTCTGTCCCTCTGCTATCTGGTGCCCTCAACATCATGGAATCCATTTAGAAGCCTGCTAGGCAGGCCAGTGCTCGGGGTCAGGGGAAGGTTCTAGGTGAGGGATTCTTGGATTGGCACAGCACATCCATCCATACCTGGATAAGAAGGGGAACAGGAAAAGTTTGGGTGGATGGGCTTTGTGGGTGGCTTGCACCATATGGAGGTGCCCCTGGGCCCCAGCCAAGCAAACACAGGGAGGAACCCAGCCCGCACCCACTCCAGGCCGGAAGAAGGCATCGAGCTCTGCTTCTCAGAAACCTACACAAACCAGCTTCCCCAGGCTGCTTACAAACCCTCTGCTTTCTTGCTCCTTGGGGTCTGGCTCAGGGGCCTGTGGGCCTGTGGGCTTTTCCTCCTGGCACTCTCTCACCAGTGGATGCTCCACTTTCCACCCCCATGTCCATCCCTCACTTGTAGCACCTGGAACAAAGCCTCAGGGTTAATGTCAAATGTCTACGGCGGATGGAAAATGGCCTGGCTGGCCAGCTCGGTGGCCATCTGTGCTTCCATGACAATGCTCGACGCCCAGGAAGGGTCCAGCCCCTCAGGCCTGCTAGGTAAGGGGGGGAGGTTTTAACAGAGCCAGGGAGACCCGTCCTCTCCTGGAAATCCATATTCAGTGGCAAATCTTGGCCTCATTTCTGCCTTTAAAGCTGTTGACTTATTGCAAATATCCTGGGAAAGGAGAATCGAGGTATCCTCGAAGTGCTCTGTTCCTCCTGAAAAGCAGGCCCAGGAGTGTCTGGGTGCAGAGACCCGTGGTCAACAATCTCATCATAAACAGGTGGTGAGAGGTATAGGATCAAAAGCAGTATTAAAGGACCTAGACAAACTTGTTTTTAAAATTAAATCATGTTGTTTTTTAAAAAGCCATACTTAGAATTCCCAAAGTATCAAAAAAAAAAATCAAAACATCCATTTTGCCTTATTCATTGCATTAGCCAAGAATGAGTGTGTTATGAGAATGTTCTGGAAGGGAGGGCTGATGAATTGAAAAAGTCAGAGGGTTAGTTCATGTTCTTTGCAACATCTGCTGAGCAAATGGGGAGGGGAACTCCAACTGCAGAGGGACCCCGGGGAGCACCCCCCTTCCTGGGCTTGGACGCTGGGTGCCTGGTGGTCGAGCCGCTCTTGCCCGGAGCCTGCAGTCTGTCTGGACTCAGTGGACGCCTTGCTTCGGCCAGCCTAGCTCTTTGGCATATGCCCCCTTGCAGCTTCTGATCTCATAATCGTGCTCCAGACACTTGTTCAAGTCCGGCATCCCGGATCTCCAGCCGATGAAGCCCTGGGTAGTCTTCGGGACTGGGGGGGATGGAAGGACCTGGAATGGAAAGGCGCGGGGTTTACCCACCTGGGGCCACAGTGACATGAGGCTTGTCCACGGAGGCCTCAGGATCGTCGTGGGAGGCCTGATGGGGAAAAGGCAGGAAAGAAAATATCCCTAAGCGAGGTCCACCCAAGTATGCACACTCCAATGAGCTGGACCCCGAGACTCACTTCTCCCCGCCAAAGTCACAAACGTGTTTCTTTATCTGGTCATGCTTAACACGTTAATTCACGACCTGCAGTAAAATAATTTTCATTTGACAAAAGAGCAAAGAGGGGAAAAAAAGTAAGGTGTAGAAATGTCAAACACTGCAGCTCACACCGTCCTTTATAAAATATATAACAATATTGTCAGATGGTATCCTGGCGCTTATAAATCTGCTGGTTTTGATGAGAACGCTTTATGATATGTGTGCATACGCACCCACGCACGCCCCAAACTGTAGGGACCATGGGAATGAAAAGCAAAGGAATTTAATTAAAAACCAAAGGGAAATGAGGTTCTGTCTGAGATGAAAAAAACAGTTTCATTTGTCAATTCCTTGGACAGACTTGAAATATTTGGAAAATGAGGGCAAATATTCAGGCTGTCTCTCCCCTTCCATTTGAAATGATGCTCTGTTCTGTTGATACAGGGTGATTCGAATGAAGACAACATGAGGAATATTCGTTCTAGCAGGAGAACGGAGACAGAGTGGTTTCAAATGCTTGGGGCTCAGCTCAAGGGACCTGCGTCCGAGGTGGTGGTGGTGGGGGGTGGTCCTGGAGGGCTGGCTGCCACTGGCCCACAAAGCCCCCCGACACATGTTCTCGATGAAGTGTGAAAATTAATCTCCTGAGAGGCCGCATTCAGGGAAGGTCATCAACAGATGCCGGACGGGCCCTTGGGACACACGGACTAGCTTTCAAGTCTCCCTCCAACGTGTAAGGGAGATGCGGTCAAAATCCACCCTGGGATGCCACCTTCCAGGACCAGGGTGGCAGAGAGATGAGCACCGCGGTTAACAAGGGCGTCGTGGGAGAACAGGTTGGTTCATCGTCTGTGAAGGGCCACTCGAGCAATTATCTACCCAAAATGAAAATGCAAACATCCTTTGACTGGAAATGTGCTCCTAGGCACTGGGCCTAAGACACCCTCCTCTCTGTGCGCATGTGCACCAGTGTTGGGTGGGGGTCCCTGCAGCCCTGGGGTAAGAGCAAATCAGCGGACCAGCCCGCAGGCCACCCGCGGGGGACTCGCTCGGGGGCGCACGATGTAATACGGTGGACTACTACCCAGCACTCTAACACGGCGAGGCAGGTCTGTCTGTTCTGAGACGGGACAGGTTGAACGTAAACTGCTAAGAGGCAAAAGGTGCCTGAGATCCATAAAATATGGTATAATTAGTGCAACAAGAACAAAAAGGCTGAAGATCCACACAACGTGCTTGCATGTGCATCTCTGGGCTCTGGAAGGCTGCCTGGGAAACTGAGTCAGGGGAGGGAAGGAGGCTTTTCAGAGCATGCCTTTTGGGCTATAGGACACCTGTTAAAAATAAAAAGATTTTAGGGGCGCCTGGGTAGCGCAGTGGTTAAGCATCTGCCTTCGGCTCAGGGCGTGATCCCAGTGTTCTGGGTTTGAGCCCCACATCAGGCTCCTCCACTAGGAGCCTGCTTCTTCCTCTCCCACTCCCCCTGCTTGTGTTCCCTCTCTCGCTGGCTGTCTCTCTCTGTCAAATAAATAAATAAAATCTTAAAAAAAAAATAAAAAAAATAAAAATAAAAAGATTTTAAAAGGCTCTAGTCCCCCAAAGAAGGAATGGGAAGGAGGAAGAAGGGGACCGTTTCTTCAGCAAGGAAGGACGTTCAGAAGGAAATGGGCCGGGGCGCCTGGGTGGCACAGCGGTTAAGCGCCTGCATTCGGCTCAGGGCGTGATCCCGGCGTTATGGGATCGAGCCCCACATCAGGCTCCTCCGCTATGAGCCTGCTTCTTCCTCTCCCACTCCCCTGCTGTGTTCCCTCTCTCGCTGGCTGTCTCTATCTCTGTCGAATAAATAAATAAAATCTTTAAAAAAAAAATTAAAAAAAAAAAAAGAAGGAAATGGGCCAAGTGCTTTTGTCACCTGGATCGAAGTCCTTGTCCCCCAGGCCCTCTGTTTCAGTTTCCCCAGGGACAGAATGGGTTTGGCGGTGATTATATCTACCTTCTAGGGTTGTGGTGAAAATAAGATGACCAGGCAAAGTACTTAGTATGGCGAGCAACCAAGACACAGTAAGAGCTAGCATTTTTTTGGGTGGTAGATGGAGGCATAGTGAAACATCCGAAAGGAGCTCCCCCAAATGCTAACCACGGGTCAGGGTATATCTGGATATTTTAACATACTAATTTAATTTATTAATTTAATTTACAAGTCTAAAATATCAGTGAATCTGTATTGCTGGGTAATCAGGGGAAAACACTCTCAACATATCTCAGCGGAGTGTATCCATTCATTCAGCCGTCAGACGCGTACCCACTGACCACTCGCCACTGACCACTCACCTGTGCCAGCCGCTCCGTCTGACCCTGAGCACATCAGGAAAAGAACATTCATAGAGCCTAACTCCCCCCACCCCTGGCCGCCTACTGTGTCAGTTTTCCTCCCATCTTCCCATTAGGACACAGAACTGCTTTGTCCGTAGCCTGGCAGAGGGCAGAATCCAGGACCAAAATGATGGGCCCATGAAGGGAGGCCCGGGGATGCACCTAGTTCAGCAGTTTCTAGAGGCATCTGACCCATGTCCACGGCTGACTGGTCTAGGTGCGAAGGCCGTCTAAGACTTCTTCCCACTGGGATTGCCTGTCGCTCACTCAGCAGCCACAGGGATCTTTCAAAAAGGCAGACCTCACCATGCCAGAGCCCTGCTTCCCATTGCAGACTGGGCTCCACTCCTTCTTGTGGCCCCTGAGGTCCGGTGGGATCTGGCCCTGCCCACTCCTCCATCCACCTCACTTCCCTCCCCCTCTGACCCACCCCCAGCTCACTGACCTCCAGCCTCACGGCATCCCTTGCTGCTCCTAAATATACCAAGATTGTTCTGCCTCAGGGCCTTTGTACATGCTTTTCTCGTTGGTTGCAAAGCCTTTCCAGGGCTGGATCCTTATCATCCTTCAGTCCTCAGCTCAATGGGCACCACCCCATACCCTGTTACCCTCCAAAACCTCACCTGTCTCTTGCCTCCATGGCATCCAGCATAGCAAATAACAATTTTGTTGGGGGGCACCTGGGTGGCTCAGTCAGTGAAGCATCTGCCTTGGGCTCAGGTCATGATCTCAGGGTCCTGAGATTGAGCCCCGCATCGGGTTCCCTTCTCAGCAAGGAGTCTGCTTCTCCCTCTTCCTCTGATTCCCCCACTTATGCTCTCTCTCTCATGCACACAAACGTGCTCTCTTTCTAAAATAAATAAGTAAAATCTTTAAAAAAAAAAAACCAATTTCGTTGAATTTCTTGTATCATGATGACCTCCCCCCACCTCCCTGCCCCCAACCCAGACTTGTTTTTTTTTTTTTAAAGATTTTATTTATTTATTCAACAGAGACAGAGACAGCCAGCGAGAGGGGGAACACAAGCAGGGGGAGTGGGAGAGGAAGAAGCAGGCTCATAGTGGAGGAGCCTGACGTGGGGCTCGATCCTGTAACTCCGGGATCACGCCCTGAGCCGAAGGCAGACGCTTAACCGCTGTGCCACCCAGGCGCCCCCAACCCAGACTTGTTGACTTCTTGTTTGCCACTGTTTACCCAACCGAGCACCTGATGCTACTAACATCTAGCCGTCCCTAGTGCTCTCTACAAGTGCCAGGTAAGGTTCCAGATCCTTCACAGGCATTATCCCACGGAACCCTGGCGCCACTCGCTGAAGTAGGTTCTTTCATGAACCCCCCGGTATAGGGGAAAAGGAGACATGGGGCAATCGAGTCACGTGTAAGAGCACACAGAAGGTGAGCAGCTGAGCAGAATTTGGGTCTCAGCGGTCTGACTCCAGAGCCTGGGCCTTTACCTGCCCGGCTTTACGGCCCAGTCCCTGTGAATGTCTGCTGAATGACTGGCCCGACCCCGTCATTCTCCTGGGTTCCATCTACTTCTGCAGAGCTGGCTGGACGCAGTGGCTCCTGCGTGTTCGAGACCAGTAACCTGGTGTGCTCCCCACCTGTGGGCCCGGAAAGGGCGTGGGAACTGGCCGCCCACCTGCCGTCTGCCACCGTGTTCTTACCTTTGGGGGTTGGCTTTGTGCCCCTGGAGCGAACACGCTTATTTCTCACTTAGGAAAACAACTATTCAAAACGACTTTGCGAACCTGGATGTATTTCTCCACTGGGGTCACGGGCCGGATGCGGAACCGCTCGGGAAGCTCGATTTTGGGCTTTGGGGTGCGGGGTTCTTCTTCACCCTTCAGCAGCTGCAACATAATCCCCAGAGACGGGAAGCGTCAGACTGAGGTTAGTGGGAGCCTTTTCTGCATCGTCCCCCCAGAAAGTGGCATTTTGCAGGTGACCGAAGCCGCACTGAGAAACGTCTGGTAGCTTGGCGCCATCACACAGAAAGGGGCCGAGTGGGGACTGGCTCGTAGGGCCGCTCAGCCTCCAGATACAGAAATCGACCGCCGTGTCCCCTACCACCTTTGGCAACCTGCTAATTTATACTCCTGAGTCATAATTTGAGAAAACTTCACAGGTTACAGACTCAAATAAAAAATTGCCAACAAGGTTTCAGGGCCAATCTTTAAAATATTAGAGGAGAGCCCCCACCCCCCACTTTTAATTTTTAAAGCAATTTTGAACTCTTTGAAATCCCAATTTAATTACATATAAGGAATATTAATATAGACTCTTTTTATGCATTTTATATTAATAAGGACTCATTTTATGCATAACATTTCAAGTTGTATAACTCTGTAAGTATTAAAAAAACTCATTAAGAATGGCATAATTTCAAAGCTAGTGGGGTGGGGTGAATTACAAAGGGGGTTACGCTGCCTTGAATCATGAACGTTTTGAATTATGTGATTCTTATGTGGTTCTGCATCCCTCCAAAGCAATGTGGCTTCCGGGCGTCATGTCCTGGAGGTGGTTTGAAGGGTTGTAGTCTGGTGGCCGCCATGCCACTGTAGCCCACACAGGCATTTGGTATCTGCGTGGGGTTTTATACACCTGAGCCACTATTCTAGATCCAGATTTCATTTAAACATGTGGATTTCTGGACTCTCTTGAACAATGGGAATATGGAGTTATCCTCTCTGCAAGCTCGGCCCTCAGCTGGGCTGCTGGGGGCTCCCCTTGCATGGGCCCGGGGGTCTCTGCTGACATCCCTACCACTCCCTGTTAATTACACCTGGCCCTTTTCCCCGCTCTTGTTGCCTAGCTGGCTTAGGAAAATACCGAGAATATTTTCCCGGTAATCCCTCATGTACCCACCTGGCTTCTACTTCTCCTCCCATCTGGACTTCACCGTCGCCCAGGGAGGCAGATGAGAACTCTCAGCCCTTTAACAGATGGGCAGTCTGAGGCCAAGTGGCCCTGGAATCAGACAGACCAGCTTCTCCCCTTGGTCCCTGCCTTTGTTAGCTGGATGACTTTGCAATTCTCTGAGCTCAATTTCCTAATTTACCAAACGGGCATAAAACAGCACCATCCTCTCCGCAAGGTCCTTGCATGGATTAGATGAGCTGGTTCAGATGAAGCACCTGGAGGATGCCTGGCACGTAGTAGGTGCCCAAGAAATTTGTGAAAGGAAGGAACCTGTAGGTTTCAGAGTTAGCGGTCTTTGTACGCAACGCTAACTTTATTCTTGCGAAGTATACGCCTCCTGCACGTTTATCCCTTGAAATGATCAATCCTATAACCTCTGGGCTCATCAAGTTTATATTTACCTCCTCGACAGGGGTTGTTAAAAATCCCCAGTTCTGGGCCCAGTTTTGCCGTGCTTCAGTTTCGGCCTTCAGGCGGTATTTCCTGAAAAAGAAAGTTCCTAAGTGCTGGATGGTACTTGAAAAAAGTTAAAGCAGGGGCGCCTGGGTGGTGCAGTCGTTAAGCGTCTGCCTTTGGCTCAGGGTGTGATCCCGGTGTTCTGGGATCGAGCCCCACATCAGGCTTCTCCGCTAGGAAGCCTGCTTCTTCCTCTCCCACTCTCCCTGCTTGTGTTCCCTCTCTCGCTGGCTGTCTCTCTCTGTCAAATAAATAAATAAAATCTTTAAAAAAAAAAAAAGTAAAAGGTTAAAGTAGCAAACCCTAAAAGGGTCCACTGGGGAAAATTTTACATTTTTTAAAACACGCTGACTGAATGATGACTCTGTGCTGGGAAGGGAGTTGGGTGCCAGAAGGAGCACGAGCCCCTGTCTCTGGGGACTACGAAGGAGACAGGTGTGGAAAGAACCAGAGGTCCTGATTGGCTGGCACACTGGGGAGAAGACGCGACTGGAGGCCAGCTCTGCCTAAGGGGCCATCTAGGGAACGGACTTCTCATTTTTGTGTGGTGAGTGAGGCTTCTGCGGTGCTCCCTCCCAGGTCAAGAGTGGACCTTGAGAATGAGCCCTCCTTAAATATTGCCTCCTTAAGTGGGGCCTATTTGCCCGGCCCCATTTGCCCGGCCCTAATCCTGGCCCTGCTTTTACTCCCCATTCTGTACCATTTATGTATAATGACCTACTAGTTGAGAGCTGGTGTGTCACGTTTTGCAAACATCTGATTGAACATTCACTCATTTTGATTTTCAAGTTTCTTTTCCTATTTTAGAATCAGTATCTGCCCCCCAACCCCATCCTCCAGTGTCTCAACAGTTTTGGAGGCCCCCGAACAAGTTTTTGCCCTGGGCACTGAGAATCTAAAGCAGAGTCTAGTCTAATGGAGATGTAATGTGAGCCTCAAATATGAGCCATGTACATAACAGTTTTCTAGCAGCCACACTTTTACAAAAAAAAAATAAAAGTGAAAGTAAGCAGATGAAGTTGATTTTTAATATTACTTTTTGCAGGTATGAAATCCTCGAAATCTGGTGTGTATTTCACATTTACAGTCCATTCCAATTTGGACCAGTCACATAATAGCCACTGTGGACATCGGACAGAAAAACAGTCTAAAGGGTTCATTGAACCAGCTCTCTTCACATGGGAGGGACCATCTGATTTGGGTCTTGAAGGATGCATAGGAGTTTGTCTGGTGGAGAAGGGAGGAAGGGGCATTTTAAACAGACAGAACATCCCTGCTATGGTGATTTTGTAGGCATCCAAGTAGGAGGTAATTGGATAAAGGCAAAGATTTAAAAAATTAATAGTTGTGTATTTTATGCTAAATGATACTGGCTTTCCATTGACAAGAGTGATATAAAGTTTCCTGTAAAAATAAATTTGAGTGAAACAAAGCCAGTTTAAAGAAAAACGTGGAGAGATTAACTCTGGTTTTACAAGGAAATGGTGAAAATCAGGGAGATGGCAGATAGGATAACTTAAGTTTAAGAGGTAAGCAGTTATGCTTTATTGTTACTAAACTTTACTTACTTGCATCTAAATTAGTAACCTCCCATGTTGGTGAAAACTTCAGAGAGATGGTATATTTAGCAATTCAATAGAATGTCAAATAAAAACATCCATTACAAATGTCTGCTCAACATAAATCTTTCAGAAAAAGGATTTTTTAAGTGAAAATTTCTTACTATTTAAAAAAGCAGGAGAATCAAGAGAGAATGTAAAAAGCATATTTATCTTTCATTCAAATCGAACGAATATTAAGGTTTTTGTTTTCCTTTTTATAAAATATTCGGTAAATCTTAAAAATAACATGTTAGTCGGCTCTCAACAAGAAAAGCTTTGCAGATGGTTGTAAACCAGATGTAGTAGCTTTCATCTTTAGCGGTGTGCCAGGAAGAAGAGGGAGAAAGGCTTTCTGGTCGCGCTCATGTCCCTAACATTGCCCCGACCACCTCCAGCGCACGGTCCTCACGCCCAGAGGTCGACCACCTCCAGGACTTGGAGGGGAAACTGAGGCGGCCAGGGGTGTGCACGTGGGAACGACCCAGCCCACCGGGTACCGGATCCTGAGCATTACCAGATCTCGTCCTGGGCCACGAGGTTCATGCGCTCGGCCGCAGCGGTGCTGAGAGGTTTCTGCGCCATGGGGGCTCGGGTCTCACGGCGCTGGTACTCACCAACTCCGGGCTCAGCGTCTCCCGTCGCCAGGGAGACCGGTTGCCCAGCAACGTGGGACGCGGAGGCGGAGGCGGCGCTGCACCTGGCGCGGGGTGGGGCCGCTTCCTTGTGCCTGCTGCCCGCCTCTGCCCACCTCTGAGTCCCTCGCCCTCCTTGCTGTCCACCTGCATGGCCCCAGCGGCAGCAGTCCCCTCCTGTGCAGGAAACCCTGGGAAACCTCACTACCTAACACCCCCGTCCCTTTAAAATTTAGGCCTACATGTGAGGCAAGTACGCACACACAAGTGTACCGATCCGAGGTGTGCCAAGCTTCATGATTTCTGTTTCAGAGAACACACCCCTGCGGCCACCGTCTGGTTTAGGAAATAATCACTGTTCGTTTACACTCGCGAGGAGGATTCCATCCTGTTGCCGCCGGTTTGGGGTCGAAGTTTTGGCCAGCGCGGTGCTGTTTTGAGTATTCCTGTCCTGGCTTTGGGAGAACACATGCGTGCATGTCTGTTGGCAATCACTCTTTTTTTTTTTTTTTAATTAAAAAAAAATTTTTTTTAATGTTTTTTTTATTACATTATGTTAGTCACCATACAGTTAGCAATCACTCTTGAGAACAATTCCCCAGTGAAACTCACGGATAAGATGGCCCGCAGACCCCACAGCCACACTCACCTTCCTGCCCATCAACACCGACCCCTCAAAATTGGGGCGCTCAATCGTTTGTTGACTGACTTATTGACCAAAGGCTTCCACAATTGCACATTGTCATAGGTCTGGAACTGGCAAATGGGTCTAAGAGACGACAGTGAGTGGACTGACAGCACGGGGCAGGGGGACATTTTTCTGCCTGAGCAGCCACGAGATCCACACGTGTCCAGGGCGTCCTGGGACTGAGCGAGCGGAGGCAGCTGCTTCTGCCCTGTGGGTCACCTCCCAGATGATTACCAAGGCCGCTTGGAGAGGGCATGGGTGTGTTATCTTCCAGTTGGGTATCCTTGATTCTCCCTGGCATGTCTCCCTACCTCCCTGTCCCTGACCTCCTTCCTCCCTGGTCAACAGATTTGTGCCTTTATGGGGCTGTTCAGAGGCTGTGTTTTCTTATAACAATGCTCCCCACACCCAAGGCATGTGATGCTTTTCTTGGCCGTTGGATGTGCTGGGTAGAGGCCCTGAATTGGGGTGGTCCCTTTTGTCCACTCAGCCAAAATAGTGAGGGGGCAGGCAGGGGCTGGAAGGAGAGTGGATGGGTTGATTCATGAATGTGGAACACACTATGCCGATGGCCAAGGAAGCTGGAGGGCTGGCCAGTTTGGCACAGGGTGGACAGGTGTCCAGGTGGGCCCAGGGTTTTCTTTCTGGCCTTTTCTGTGAGGTTGCCATTCTTACAACAGGGGGTTGGTGACCTGGAAAGAAATGTGAATAGTGGATGGTCAGGGAGAGGAGGGGCCCTCATGCAGGAGGACCAAAGCCTGCTTCCCCCTTGGGAAGCTTCCAAGGTGATTCTGTTAAAATGATTAATTAAGAATAAATTCATTAACTGACTGTCTATATGTGCTGGGCACTGAGGGTTCGTTCATTCTACAAATGTTTGCTGAGCACTTCTGATGTGCCTGGGGATCCAGGAAGGAACAGGACCGGCTAAGTCACTGCCCCCGCCCTGGGGGAGGGGCCGCCGTGTCTGGAGGGAAGACAGACAACTAAGCAAGTGACCAAATGCGCACAGGTGCTCAGGCGGGGGAGGGGTGAGCGCCACAAAGCAGGTGACCCCAGGAAGGAGGCTCAAGGTGAAAGGTATGGAAGAAACTAGTGTGAGTGGGTGGTCCGGAAAGACCTGTCCAAGGACAGGTCATTTGAGCACAGCTTGGATGAAGGAGGGACCCTGCGAAGTTCCAGGAGGAGGGAAGCTCAGGTCCTGAGCTGGAGCGGCCTGGGGTGTCTGGAGAAGGCTAAGGAGGCCGCTGCAGCTGGAGGCGTCCCTGGAAAGTGGGATGGGTACAGAGGTGGAAAAGCCGAGCAGGACCACGGATGTGGGTGCCACCAGGTGACGGTGGCTCGTTCTGAAGCGAGAGATGGAGTGACAGTAGGATGAGGAGAGTCGGAGCTGCCCCTGCTGAGGCCGGGAGTGCAGAGGAGGTGAGGGGCGACTTGGGCTTGGAAGGGTGAGTGAGTGTCCGCAGGTCCTGCCCCCTCTCCCCAGAGACGCCTGCAGGGGGCACCCGGGGGATGGGCCAGGATGAGAAATGGGGACAGCTTGAGGTCGAAAGCACAGGCTTTGGGACTAGATGTGGCCTCTAGCCTTGGCTCTGCTGTGTCCCATCTGGCTGACCTTGGGCAAGTCGGCTAACCTTTCTGAGCCCGTGTCCCATCTATCAAATGAACTTGCAGGGATTTTAGGGGGCTGGAGGGCGGGGTGGGGGTGGGGCAGCAAATGTAGAGGGCTCCACACGGCGCTCCCCAGTAATGGAGTGTGTCACCCGAGGGGTAGCATGTTGGCGTCTCAGCCCAAGATGCAGACGGTTTGGGGGGCAGCGTGGGGGGATGGAAACGGGGCTTTGAGTGGAACTGAGGTCTGCTTCTTAAAGATGTCCGTTTTGAAGAAGGGGCTGTGGATGGCTGCTGGCCTGGCCTGGAGGCAGGATTCCTTCTTTCCCGAGAGGCAGGAAAGCACTCACCTGGGGTAGCTCCTTGGGCCGTCCTGAGGCCTCGGAGCCATCATGGCCCCAGCATTCGCCGGGCCCTGGCTGGGTGCTTCCTGACATTCTCTGATTTCTGGAGGAGAGATTCCTTTGTGGCCATTTTGTGGAAGGGAAAACTGGCTCCAACAGTCAGCGAGGGAGAAAGGATTTAAAGCAAACTTCAAAGCCGCCGGTCTGAGCATGAACTCTGGGTTTGGGGGGCAGGGCCTGCCGGAGGATGGGGCGTCCACTTACCCTGGTCCTCCTCTCTCTTTGGACCTGTCAGGATGCCCTTCTGTCTCTGGATGATTTTCAAGTGGCTGAGCTTGGCCGTGGGTGTCCAGTCTAAGCAGCAAACGATCGTTAGGGAGAAGCCGAGCTGGCTTTTCCGAGGTGAGGTCTGACCAGGCAAAGCCCCCCTTCGGCAGATCTTGCGAGGGAGTATCAGGCCCCGCTGTGTCTCTGCCTGACACTGCTGTCTGCTGCAGGGCCCAGATCCTGCGAGGCCTTGAGCGGCCACCTGCCCGGCCTCCTGAGCGACGGGCGTGGACTCGCTTCAGCCAGAGCCGGGCTCGCTGTCCTGTCAGGGTGTGAACGATCCGTCTTCAGTCAGCACGGCCACCAGAAGGCTCGGTCGGTAGGGTTACCAGGTTCAGCAAATACAGGATGTCCAGTGAAATTTGAACTTCACCGACCATACTTATACCAGACCGTACTTAGACCAACAAATTATGTGTCGTTTATCTCAAATTACATTTCGCTGGGCCTCCTGTATCGTATCTGACCATCCTTCCCTCAGTGAATTTCTTCACTGGTATGTATACCATATTCAGCAAATGAGTACATTTGCATATAGGGAATCCTGTTAATTTTTTATTTCCGGTGGTTGGATTTTAATTCGTTTTATAGATACCCTTCCCCTCCTCTCCTGGTTCTGGGGGTGGAACCCTCCTTCCTATATTTGAAACAAGACATTCACGGACCTCTGATGGACACCATTTTCTCCACCTACTATTTGAGTTTTATTCTTCTGGAAAATGTGTTATTCAGCATAGATTTCACACGGGAAGAGCAGAGAGAGAAAAGGGACTGCCATACTTGCTGATAGTACGTGGGGGACAAGGAAATATTTGCAGCTCGCGGAAGGTTTGCCGTGTTCCTGCATATTAATATTTTTGGCCCTCTCTCAGCAGACTGGGACAGTTTATTTTTTATTTTTTATTTTTTTTTCATCTTGCTGTTGCTTTATAAAACATTTCAATAACTGGAGCCAACTGCTTCTTCTTAGTTTTTAAGCTTAAACAGTTTTCTTTTTTATTGCATGATTTTTTTTTTTTTAACCAAAGAATGCTTTGTGCAGCCAACGACCCACCAGCCGGCGTGCCTTTCTCGCAGCACGGCGGTTATTACCCCCACTGTACAACAAAGACGTGAAGGCTTGAGCTGCAAGTGCCAATTTGCAAGGAGGGTATTTGATGGCTTCCCAGAGCTTAAGGAACTCAGAAGTTCTAGTCTTTACAGCCCCATTAGGCTAGCTCAGGTCGCAGCCAGAGGACTCTTCTCCTACCTTACAAATCGTCTACACCCCACACACCTAAAGTAACAATTAACATCATCCCATGGGGCTTATTGAGGAAGAACAAAGCTGAATCCCTCCCACCTCGCCCCACCTCCGGATCTGGCTGGTTCTCCGTGGGGCCTGATTATCGAGCTTCCCTCCTCCCCCGCCCGCAGGTTGAGAGTGCATTTTGTTCCCCTCTTTCCCTCTGTCCTGCCCCTTCCTTTCCAGCTTCTCTTGTGCGAGCTCTTACGATGTGAGAAAAGCCCAACCCCTGGGTGAAAAGCCCATTCGAATGCTAAGAAAAAGAACCGGCTTCGATTTCCAGGTGTGGCTAATGCAAGTGGTCTTTGCAATTAAAGGTGGTAAAGGGCCCAAGAGCCCTCCTCGGGCGGCTGCAGAATGGAGAGTGAGGGTGTCCGCGGGCTTTCACACTGGGCCACTGCGGGGAAGGCTCCGGGCTCCAGGAGTCGTCTGCTTAGCGGTACGTATGCTCTGAGAACGCAGGCGTTGCCTCAGAGGGTTTAAGTCCCAGGTACACGACTGAACTCACGTGGGGACGTCCCCTGTGACCTGCTCTTCCAGAGACATTTCCACCTGCTGGCCTGGAAACGTGGAGAGGGCTTTGCTGTCCAGGGAGGGCCCGCTGCCCTGGGTTCTGCCAACAGAGGGCTGGACAGAAGATTTTGAAGGGAAACTGGACCACTGGGTGGGGAGGGGAGGCAGGCGATGGCTTCGATGTTCTGCTCCGTAAGATTATGGAGATCATCTGTTTACTTACCTGGGGGCACTTGGCAGACGTCTCCAGTCCTCCATTGGCTGAGGCCTAAGGCAGGCTACAGCTTTGAATGGACATTCCTTCACTCATTCATTCAACCAACACAGTTACAGAGTCTCTTCTATGTGCTGGGCTCTGTGCCAGGCACCGGGGACCCATCAGGGGCATGCTGGGTCTGGTTCTAGCCTCAGGAAGCTTCCAGTTCACTAAACAAATAAACTGGGAGACTCTCCGATGGGAACACGTGTTAAACATATAAGGAGTGGTGTGGGGTGAGGGAGTGTTCTCAGTAGGATCGCCTGGGAAGGTGGCATTTGAGCAGGGACACAGACAACGGGTGGAGGCCATCCCTGGAAACAGCACAGGACACCCGTGGGGGCTGGGCCCTCCACCAGGTCTTGCAGGTGGGTGTGGGGAATTTGAGCTTTATTCCAAGTTCTGTGGGAGGTGCTTGGCTCTTTGGGGTGTTCTGTCTAGTCCAACACACAGGCTTTGTGTCCTTGGGCGTGATGTCAGACCCCATGGGTCCCCACAGTCCCCCCCAGACAATATTCTCTGATGTTCTCTTTGCTGCTTTTCACGGTTGGCTCAGGGCTGAGACCTCCGGAGAGAGTGGAGGAAGGCTGTGTCCTGAAATCTTTTGCAGACTATCCCTTCCATGCTTGGAGTGATTCTGGGATAGCAGCTAATTATACTGTCCTCTAGCCTGGCTTGGGCCGGCCAGCAGGTGGTAGTCTCCTGGCTGTAGTGATTGCCGCACAGGAGGACACGTGACTGGAGGAGGGCCAGTCGAAGTCTTTCCATGGGAGTTGACGACCAGACACTAGGCTGGGAAGACAAGTCTCTTTTGGTCCCTGGGCTGGGATATGGAAAGCTTAGCGCTGTCTATGGCCGATCCCCTCTCTTTTCCCACCCCTACTCGTGACACTTATTTGGCTGTATGGATGGCAGAAGTCTAAATGCCACAGGGAAGTCTGCGGCCTGTGTGCAGAGAGTGGAGAGGGGATTTGAATGTCTCCCGCTCCCTGAGGCCAGCTCTGCCCCTGGGTTTCCCAGTGACTTGAGCCAATTAAAGCCCACTTCAATTTTAGTTCTGATGGGTTTCTACCACTTACAACGAAATAGATTTCAGACTGTTTAACTCTCATCGAACTCTCTGGCCCTGGGGAAAGTCGTGTGGCTAACTTACTGAGTATCCTAAGAGCCGTTCTCCATCTTCATTTGCTTCTTTGCACCTCCCCCCCGCCCCCTGGTGGCCTCAGCTGCTCCAAGGGCTGGGTCTGGTGTGGCAAGCCCTTGCTGAGTGCCGGGACCTGTGTTAGGTCCTAGGGACGCCCCGTGGGTCAGGCATAGCCCCTAGCCCCCCGTGGCTGGGAGACAAAGTCGCTTCTAGAGGGATAAGGAAGCGGCACAGAGGGGCTGCCAGGGTGGCTCAGGGACCAGAATGTTAATCTTGGAGTTCCGGGGACACCCTCATGTCTCCCCATGACTCCAGTTAGCACCCAGGCTGTTCCTTTCGAGAGTTGCACGTTCTCTACTGGGCTGGGAGTATGGCCTCCCGATGCGGGTACCACCGAGCTGTCCGTCTCGTGGTGACAGTGACAGAGCAGAGTGCATGCTTATTTTTCCTATAATAAGTACTTCCCGGGCACAACTGCCTTTCAGCCTCACAGCAGCGCCACGATGTGGGAGTGATGAACATTCTAATTCTGCAGAGCCAGACACAGAATCCGAGAAGTCAAGGCACTTGGCTGTGGTCACACAGCTTTAGAGCTAGAAAGCCAAGACCCAATGTACTTAGTCGTCAGTGTGGCAAACAGCACAGAAGGACCCCCTGGAATGTCTGGTTAGGCCTCTGAGATGGAACATAGTCAGCAGGATGCCGTGTCCCGTGTCCCAGTCTGATCCATCCTATGTGACCATGAATGACTCCAAGGGGAGTGCCCCCGCCAGGCTGGAGTGGGTATCTGCTGGGGATCTGTGAAGGACCTACTGCGTGCCGGGCTCCAGGTGTGGGTGGTCTAGGGGCTAAGTGTCATTCCGTGTTCCCGACCCAGCCAGCCGTCAGGGCCGTGCGCGCAGTGGGCTCTCTGCAGACACTTGTTTGATGGAGGGAAGGCGGTTCTAGCCATCCTGCAGCTGGACGCCTCACCCCGGACACGGCATGACACGTCACCATGGGTGGCTAAGAAACGTGGTCCCCGTCTCCGTGTCAGGCAGAGGCCTCTCGTCATGGACGTGGAGCCAGCACCTGCTGGGACTCTGCATATTCGATCTAAGACGCAAATTGATTTTGTGGGTTCATCTCCTTCAGCGTCCTCGTGTCGGTGTCTGGGGAGCCGTCTCTTTGAGGCTCTATTGTTCACTTTCAGATGGCTTCATATCAAATGGATTTTAAATGAAATCTTGGGGGCTTTACAAAATGCAGAAGGCTAAGTGGGGAATATGTGTTATTTTAGAGATTTGCCAGCGCTGTGATGACCGGACCGGGTCTCAGAGCCAGTAAGGACTGCAGTGACTCCCAGATCCTGACTGTCTGCCCAGCCGTCGGACAGGCTTGAGAGGGGGTGGTGGACTGCGACTGGGCGTGCTGTCGGGACTCTGCCGAGGGGGCTGCTGTCTGTGGTCAGCCACACTGTCCTTCATTTTCTTTCCCGTGACTGGAGGGCCGAGGTTGTGTTCAGGAAATCCCGCCAGCCCTGGGATGCTGTGTGCCTTGGAGGTGAGGTCCTAGCTCCAAGATTCGGGGTCTCCCAGACTCGCCAGGGAGCTGCTGGTCTTCCTGGCTGGGAGGGAGCTTGGAGCCTCCAGGGAGAAAGGGAAGCTTGCTGCTGGAGACCCTCAAAGTCCTGCTGACAACCAGAAGACCCCCAAATGCCCTGTGGTTCACTTGCATTTTGCCCTTGCTGGGGAGCTTTTGAAAGTCTGGGGGGGGGGGCAGGTGGTTACAGGCCCATTTCGTTTAGGTTGCTCTGCCCTGGAGAATGGATTGTGAAGCAGACTGGAGGCCTGGGGACCAGCTGAGGAGCTGTTAATGATGCCTGAACTAGTGGCAGTGGGGCCTTGGCCCAGAGGAGTGGCATTTGGGGTGGGGCGAAGAGGATATGGTGGGGTATGGGAGAAATATGGGATGTATTAGCCAGAACTCTTCCTTGGAAGTGTAAGATATGCCTCTCAAATCAGCATGAATAACAAAAGGGAGATGTGTAGCTCCTATATGTGGAAAGTTCTGAGGCTTCAGGTAAGGCTGTATCCAGGAGTTCAGTGGCGTCCTCAGGACGGGTGTCTTCTGCCCCTTGGCTTTGTGCACCTCCCGGCTGGCTCATCTCAGGCAGGTCCTCTCTGGCCGCAGCAGCTCCAGCCTCCAGGTTGGGTGGAGGGTCTTCTTTCCCCATTGCTCCCCACAAATCTCTGGGTTCTCTCTGACTAGACTGGGCTATCACACGTCATGTGCCATCTGTGACAGGATCACTGTGGCAAGTGACAGAAGGAGCTGATCGATGGGCTAGGGCCATGTGTCCACTCCAACACCTGGATGGACAGGGAGGCAAGTTGGTTGCGGGAGAGACGGTCAAGGTGCAGGTAGGCAAACCTGGCAATTACCCATGCGCAGGGTGGGGTGGGGGGGCCCTGGGTGTGGGGCAGGAACGGATGTTACAGGTGACTCAGAGCATCACGCCGAGATGTGACCAGGGACTGGAGCTGGGTGCCGTGAGCCAAGCCTGCCCACAAGGAGGTGAGAGGCAATGACATTTGGACAAAATGAAAGCAGAGTAACCGTGTGGCTCTGCCCGAGGTCGCTGCTCCTGATTTACAGATTTGTGATGACCTGGCCTTTGTTTGCCGAAAACTCAGCTGTCGTCTCCACTTTATCTCTTACTTAAGATCTTGTCACAGAGCCGTGTGTTCACTGCTCCCCGTTCAGGGAAAAAGGATGAGCCCGAGTAATTTTGCTCTTTATCTCCTGGGACAATCGGCTTATCGCACTGACGATAATCAGGATGGGTTTTACAGGAAAGCAACTTTTTTTTTTTTCCCCAATGAAGCAAACGTTTTGCTGGTAAGTTTGTTGCGTGGGGGAACTGTCAGAGCCTGAGCTCAGGGACGTGTCTGGGTGTGTCGGGGCAGCTCACGCCAGGTGGCTAAATTATGAGGCTCCCTCCCCACCCCGCGTGCGGGGCTCCAACCCACCTGTGGCCTTTTGCTGGGTCTTCTCACACAAATGCGTCTTCCCATTCACAGGTTCCTCACCCTTTAAGACTGACATCAAGTCCTTTGGGATCGTAGGGTCTCCACTTGTCCTTCAGGTCCCTGTGCTTGTGGTTGGTCCCCAACTCTCAGCAGCTCCCCTCTTTTGTCTGTGGTTCAAAAGCAGGGAAGGGCGCAGGCTCAAAGGATGATTGGATGCCATTGCTCCTGAACTCTGTCTCTAATAATAATCACCCAAAACCACACAGGAGCTGCAGGTGGGAGCCCTTCCACAGAGCCAGGCAGGGGTTATGTAACTCCGTGCGCCATCTGTGTGGATTCATGGGGAAATGCGGCCACCTACCCATGGTAGAGCATGTCCACCACTCAGAGACCACCAGGGACTTGGCCGCTGGTGATGTGGTTCTGTGAAGCAGGTCTGGATCTTACCTGAATGCATCCAGGATGAGAGAGGGACACCCACGGGTCTGCAGGAGGGTCAGATGTTCTCAGGTGGCTCCGACAACCTGGCAGTCTCCTAGAACCTTGACTTTTAACCAAAAAGTGTCAGAAATCTTTGCCATTATCAATTCTGGAAGCTTAAGGCTCATGACACCTGATGACTCTATTTTAGTTCAGTTAACACTGAAATTCATTCATTCAACAAATGTTTATGAGCCTCCCACATGCACGTGGATAGGTGAGCAAGGCTTGTGTGGTCCTTGCCATCGGGGGCCTTTCTGTAAGTCCCAGTTGGTGGGAGGCCCATGGTGGACAGTGGGGTATGGCAGGAGTCAGCTCCGGCCTGAGCCTCCAAGAGCTCCCGGGCTGCGGGATGGCTGGATATGTCCAGTCGCATGTGGGCAGTGAAGGAGGGAGTGCAGTGTTCCATCAAAGACCTGCCCTCCCAGCCCACCGTGGGGAGGGCACGTCCTGTTGTAGCTAAGCCACAAAATGCAAGCACTGGGGAGCAGTGGGGACCAGGAGAACATCGTGAAGGCAGAGAGAACCAGTGACACAGCACTGGGGTGGGAAATAGCATGTCCAGGGCCCCCTGACCTTGTTTGCCTCCCATCTCACCTGATGAGCCCCCACCTGGCCCCTTTCACTGCTCCCCAAGCAGTGATAAGCAGAGGGGAGGGGCAGAGGGAGAGGGAGAAGCAGGCTCCCGAGGGGCTCCATCCCAGGACCCTGGGATCAGGACCCGAGCTGAGGGCGGACGCTTAACCGACAGAGCCACCAGGTGCCCACGACCAGCTCTTCTTACCGCACGCTCATACCAACCGGCTGGTGATCGGTGTGCTGACCTTACACGGAGGTGTTTGCAGAACTCAGGACAAGGGAGGAACAGGACAAGACTGTCTTTCCGCCTCTGTCTTCCTCCCTCCTTGGGGATTTCTAGTTCCCAGGGGTGTGTGCTGCAGGCCGAGGGAAAGTGCACCCCCCAGCTGGGCCCTCCCAGGCCCCCGCCAAACACTGCTGGCTGGGCCGTGCACGTTAAGGCAGAAGTAAAAAGATGAAACTTGGAGTTCTTTGGCTCCTTTGGGTTTAAATCAAACTCTTAGTGTAATTTCAAACTACTTTTTTTTTTTTTTGGTGGATATATTTTATACAGAGCATGTTTCAAATCAAAGAGAGAGAACATTTCCCCCCCTTCTTCCCATGAAAGGCAGGGGGTCTAAGACATTTTAATAGCTTTCATATTCCTCGCTCCAAATATATTATTTCAGCACAATAGTTTCTTTGCGGGAGAATTGCTTAAATGATTCAAAATGGATTTAAAAATATATTTCAAGTTTTAATTTTATGCATAGAACATTAATGAGCAGAGCGCCTTCGAGACTGCCTGTCAGTTTAACAGATTCACAATATTCTCAACACAGATGTTATTCCGTCGAAATCCTTTTAGAGGGAAGAAACCAGTAATTTTTTTCTTGGGGGATGTCAGAAAATATATTATTTTTGAAATTGTATTTTGATCCCAGAATTCTGCACAAAATATCATTGTTAGGGTCTGGGTGTGTTGAGTCACTCGGACACCAAACTTTTATAAAAGTCCAGAAAAGAGAAGCAGCCAGAACCCTTTATTCATTTCATGGTCTCCGTGTTCTCTCGTGAGGACTCTGAGCTTCAGCAAGTGGAAGGGGAATAATGAAGACTTCGCCGTGCTGTGTGTCAGCAGGGCTAGGCTTAGGGGCTAGGGTCGAGGTAAGGGTTAGGGTCAGAGCTGGGGTTTAGCGTGAAGCTTAGGGTTAGGGGTTAGGGTTAGGAATTAGGTTAGGGCTAGGATTAGGGCTAGGGGTTGGAGTTACGGTTAGGGGTAGGGTTAGGGTTATTGGTTAGGGTTAAGCTTGGGCCTGTTTCACAGAATAGTGATGGGGTGAACACATTCTGGGTGTGATGGGGAAACATGTTGAAAGAATGACTGCCATTATTTTCTCTGTCTTCTTGCTGCTGGTTCCTGGCGTCGATGCAACTGTATCCATTTGCTTCTCATAGGGCTCCTCAGGTTCAGCCCGGTTGGTTTTTATAGGTGTTGGCATTGAGTGCCTTTGTTCCTAAATGTCCAAATTGTCCGTGTGCAGCCCAGGGACATTCCATGTTTTCTTCCAGGGTGGTTCCTGCTCTGGTGGCTTTGACCCTGCACAGAGGGGTGGTGGGTGTGGAGCAGCATTGAGCTCAGTGCCCCTGAGCCTTATGGATGTGGATGAGAGGGAAGCTCTCCTGACTCTTCTCTGTGAAGTGGGGGGCTGGGGGTAGTGAGCAGCATGTGGCGTAGGACACTGTGTGGCCACCAGTGGGTGCCCCGTGTCCTCGGCCCCCTATTTTTATCTGTGTAGTGGATGTTTTCCTGGCTGTCCCTGCGGGCTGTTGGCGGGGGGCACTCCTGAGTGCTGCAGACCCTTGGAGAGAGAACACAGGCTCCATCCTGGGCTCTCTGCAGTTGGAGCCAATTCGTGTTCAGGCCAGTGCCGTGTCCACAGGCTTCTAGCAAGGGGACCCAGCTCCCAGCCAGGAAGGGGGTTGTGAAGTTCTGGGTCACAATCCTGTGCCCCACCATGTGTTAGCTTGTCTGAAGATGACTTTGCAGGAGGGGACTGGGCGCCAGATGTGGGCTCCATCCTCCAGTCCCCAGCCTCCCAACTTCCTGGAGCAGGAAGTTTCGGGAACGCTCCCGGAGGGGGATGTGGGGGAACCAGGGCCTCGGGCCAGATGTACCCGCAGCCACACTCAGTTTCAAATGCTGGTATATCTTCATTCTTGGTGTAGAAGAAAGAGACATTGCAAGACTCCTTTCCCCTTTTTAGTAACGAAAGAAATTTTATTTTGAAAAATCAGTAATGCATAAAAATATGATCTTAGAGTTCTTATGGAAGAATAAATGACCCCAAAATTTTGAGGGAAATGTGAGAAATAAGGACAGTGATGGGGATTTATCCCTCCAGATATGAGTATGTGGTGCGGGCCCTTGGCGTGTTAGCGCTACGTGCCGGTGTACCTCAGGAGCTGTGTACACAGCAGGCAATGTGTAGGCTCACTTTCGAGGAGGAAGCATGGACCCATTGACAAATGTGAGAAAAATGGAACCAATCATCTTCCATATACAGAAATAAATTCTGGAAGGATTAAAGACTTACCGAGTAATAGAACAATAGTACTAGCATTGCAAGAAATTTACGATACTGAACATACAATCTAGGGGCTGAGGAGAGCTTCCTAATCAGGGTGGCAAACCCAAAATCTATAAAGAAAAGATTATTATTATTATTTTACTCTATGAAAATTAAAAAATTTTCCATGCCAAAGATATCACAAAGGCAGTACACACATGACTAAGGGGGGGGATATTTATAACTTACATGTCAGACAAAGGGTTAATTTCTAGGCAACACAAACACTCAAATAATCCAGATGGGTTAAAAGTAAAAAGTGAATGTTTCCCCCAGCCCCCAAGCCCCTTCCCTAGGGGGAATCGCTTTTAGTGGTTTGTGAATTTCCTTCCAGACGCTCTTTCTTCTTCATCACACTGCAAAAGGAATTAATTTCAGTTTTCTTTTGAGCTGCAGCAGAGGGAAAGCAGGAGAACCCCCTTGGATTTTATTCCTGTTGTTCGTCCTCTTTCCCAAACCTGTCATTCACACCCTCCCCCCACCATATCTCTGCTCTTATTTACTTAATCTTTTCTTTCGCACACACTTTTAAAAGCATACATTCCTTTAAAAAGGAAACTTCAAATCCTTACCATAAATGGAAAACCAGTTGCCATTTGCCGTATAGAGAAGGCGGTCGTAAAGGTAACGGACACCAAGGTGGTGAAGGTCTAGTTCAATGTTGCAGCCGCGTGCTCTCTTTATTAAACACGGCGTTGGCAGCGTTGGGGATTGGTTAGAAGTAAGGTAGCCCCCAGTGGAGATGCTCTTCGCTGAGTCAGGGGGATTACGGGGGAATAACTTTGTCATCGTGTTTCCAGGCTTTGTGATGCCACCCGCACCTCCAGGGCCACCTCTGACCTCCCTTTTGGGACCTGTCCCCTTGCAAGAACTGCTGTTTTGATGGCACTGGATGGAAGAAGACGACAGTGCCCTCAAGGCCAGCACAGTTTGCGACCAGCTCTTCCGTCTTGGTAGAAGGAACACATTCTCCAAGGACTCCGGCAGAAGGAGACGTCCATCTCCCTAACCGGACATTTTTCAAAACTCTCAAAGCACTTTTTTTTTTTTTAATTATTACTTCCATTTGTCACTGTAGTATTTTGAGAAGCACTGGAATATTTAGAGAAATTTGGTTGTTACTAATGACAACTAAATGCCCTTTGCTTTTTCTTTCTTCTTTTTTAATAAGGAAAAAGTGATCGTTTGGTGGAGTTTTCGGAGTGCTTGCCAGTCACTGCTGGGAAAGATGTTGTTTGTTTCTCGCAACTTGGGAAAAAATGAAGGCTCTGATCTTGTGATTACTTTTTTCTTCTTTTTTCATCTCGGCACTTTTTCCCCTGACACTGAAAGTTTTGTCTTTTTGACAAGTTGGGTAGAAAACAGTACATCTGTGACCCAAGGAGAAACAGGAAAATATGTCTAAGCACAGGGAGTTCAGATACTGTAGCTTTGGTGTGAATTTTAGAAGTGATCTTGCTGAAATACTCCTCTTCTGAGTGTCCTGTGACCGGCTCAGGGCTGGACACTGGGGGACACGGGATGCAGCCTGTGAACAAAAGGAATGTTTGAGCCCTCCATTGACCGTCATGGGGAATGGATTTGATTTCAAACAGACTATTTCAAAAAGCATCACTTTTGGTTTTAAGGTGTGCTCCCATTCACCATCTTCTGAAGAACTCTGGAGACAAGGAACAATTTCAAAGTGTTATTTCTTGGTGGCATTCTGCCATCCTGTAATTATGTGTTTCTACGTGTTACTATTTGTTACTGTCAGTGTTCCCAGCTGCTCTGTAATAAACTGGCTCATCTCCTGCCCTTGGTAACTAGCTCACTGCCAGGCACACATGGCAGAGCTCAAGAAAATGGAAATGCAGGTTTATGTCCCAAGATATAAATAGATACAAGTGAGTGTGTTTCCAGTGATTAGCTCCATAATTGCAGGCAGAGAGCGTCAGACTTTCTGCCGGTCTCCTGAGGAGTGTTCAGTATCTAAAAATCTCCCAGCATTGTCAAAAGCAAATGCCCTAATTAAGTTAATTCAACTAAGGCAAAGAAGGGGGAAAAAAAGTAAGACGTTTGCAGTTTGTGGCAAAGAACCAGGGAGGATGAAAATAAGAAAAGAATTCAGCAGAGGAACAACACTGCAACCCCGTCTGAGTGAGGCTCTCATTTTCCCACAGAAGCTGCCCCCTGAGAGGCCAAGTTCAAAGTCATCAGCAAAATGATGACTCAGCATCCGCTTGACAGACTGGTGGGGGCGGCGGGGGGGGGGGGGG